>NW_027439849.1:0-42701 GCF_031893055.1 Leptodactylus fuscus
GGTGTCCCCAAACTCGAGTGGGGTTTTCTTTTGCTGTACTTGAACCCTAGAGTTTGTAAAGTGCTGCTGAATACGTTGGCGCTATCTAAATAAAATGTATTTTTATTATTCTTGCACCAACCATCAAACTTTTAACTTCACTATAAACCCATGACAATGATTAGTCAGAACTACACAGGCCAGGGCAGCACCGTTTGTCAACCAAGTAGCTGCGTGGTTCAGTGGTTAGCGACACAGCCTTGCATCCTTTCAGCAATGGTGTCCTGAGTTCGAATCCCGTATGGGGTGTCCCCAAACTCAAGCAGGGTTTTCTTTTGCTGTACTTGAACCCTAGAGTTTGTAAAGTGCTGCTGAATACGTTGGGGCTATCTAAATAAAATGTATTTTTATTATTCTTGCACCAACCATCAAACTTTTAACTTCACTTTAAACATGACACTTATTAGTCAGAACTACACAGGCCAGGGCAGCAGCCTTTGTCAACCAGGTAGCTGCATGGTTTAGTGGTTAGCGACGCAGCCTTGCATCCTTTCAGCACTGGTGTCCTGAGTTCGAATCCCGTGTGGGGTGTCTCTAAACTCAAGTAGGGTTTTCTTTTGCTGTACTTGAACCCTAGAGTTTGTAAAGTGCTGCTGAATACGTTGGGGCTATATAAATAAAATGTATTTTTATTATTCTTGCACCAACCATCAGACTTTTAACTTCACTTTAAACCCATGACAATGATTTGTCAGAACTATACAGGCCAGGGCAGCAGCACATATCAACCAGATAGCTGCGTGGCTTAGTGGTTAGCGGCGCAGCTTTGCAGCCTTTCGACGAAGGTGTCCTGAGTTCGATTCCCCTGCCGTGCCGAAAAGAGCAACCTTTCCAAGGTAAGATTGTGGTGGTTTGGGGTTGGCGAGTGATGTGAGTGAAAGAGGGAGTCATGATGTCATCTATCGGGTGCGATCCATCGGGAGGCGGAGTAGGGGGAGACAGAGAAAGAGGGGTGTACCGTGAGGGAGGTACAGGTACGAGAGAGGGGGGCAAGGGGCAGACAGTGGAAGAGGGCAGCATGGGTGGGAGAAGGGTATAGGTACGAGAGAGGGGGAGACAGTGGAAGAGGGCAGCATGGGTGGGAGAAGGGTATACGAGGTGAGAGGTAAGCAGACTGGGAGGCAGAGACGGTGAAAGATGGGAGAAGCGTAGATCAATGGGGAGGAGTAAGCCATATAGGGAGTTGGGAAGGTAAGCTGAGAGTAGAAGAGGGGAGTATGGGTGGAAGAAGCAGGTGAGATAGCAAGGGGGAGACAGTGGAAGAGGGCAGCATGGGTGGGAGAAGGGTAGAGTAGGTGAGAGGTCAATAGGGAGATAGGGGAGACAGTGGAAGAGGGGAGCGTAGGTGGTAGGCTCGGTGAGAGATGGGAGAAGCATAGATCAATAGGGAGGAGTAAACCATAGGGAGTTGAGAAAAGGGGAGTATGGGTGCGAGAAGCAGGAAGGGGGTGGGAAAGATAGCGAGGAAGAGGGCAGCATGGGTGGGAAAGGGTAGACTAGGTAAGCCGACTGGGAGGCAGTGACAGGGAAGCATGAAAAGGGTTGACTTGGGTGGGAAAGTTGCGAGGGTGGGTTTGGGGATCCATGGTGAAGTAGGGAGCAGAGTGTAACCTTTTCTTAGAACAGACTGCACCCCTATTTTTACAGATAACCCCCTCTCTTATGCACTGCTCCCCATGGATAACCCTTATCTTACAGACTGTTCCCCACGGTTCCCTCCTTCGCTCAGACTGGTTCACCCCGTATCTTACACACCCATGGTTCATTTTAAGCGCTGCTCTCCATGGATCACTCCCTATCTCACAAACCATCCGTCCAACCCTCAGACTTTTAACTTTATTTCTTTCCTTCGCAATGACTGACGTAGTTCCTGAACTATACAGTTCTGCAGCCTGAAGGCTCTGTGCTCTCTTCACTTCCTGGATTTCCCGGCACATTGGTGGGCGGGGCTTCACTTGCTCTGCTATCTGCTATGCATTACCACAGTATGAAGCTGATGCGGAAACTGATGTAGCAGAGCTGGATTTGAGTCAGCTTGCATTACATACAGAGGTAACGGACTCCTTATCTCAGCCCTTATCAGCCAAATTCAATTAAACCGGCTGATAAGTGGAAAAGCTGAAGATAGACAGCACAGTAATCCCGAAGCTCTCAGCTCCCGCCCTCCCCTATCTGAGGAGCTCCGTTGCTTGTCAGCCCCTCCCTCCCCTCCTGAGAACAGGCAGCTACGTCACTTGGAAATGAGCAGATAAGCCCAGTGGCCATAGAAACGCAGTGTCAACAATGAAGGGAATAAATTAAGATAGCGGCCAAACAAAGCAGTTTTGATAAAGCAATGTATTTAGGAAAAGTCTTAAATCCACATAAAATAGCAGTATAAATAAGATGCTTTTCATGGGACAAACCCTTTAAGCAGTCAGCTGCGTGGCTCAGTGCTTAGCAGCGCAGACTTTCAACGCTGGTGTCCTTAGTTCAAATCCCGTGTTGGGTTTCCCCAAGGGGGGGGCTGGTTTGGCTGTACTTGAACCCTACAGTTTGTAAAGTGCTGCTGAATACGTTGGTGCTATATAAATTACATGTATTATTATCATGCTTACACCAACCCTCAAACGTTTAACTTCACTTTAAACCCATGAGAATGATTTGTCTGAACTGTACAGGCCAGGGCAGCACCTCGAGCTAAACAGATGCCTGCGTGGCTCACTGGTTAGCGACGCAGCTTTGCAGCCTTTCAACGCTTGCGTCCTGAGTTTGAATCCCGTGTGGGGTGTCCCCAAACTCGAGTGGGGTTTTCTTTTGCTGTACTTGAACCCTAGAGTTTGTAAAGTGCTGCTGAATACGTTGGCGCTATCTAAATAAAATGTATTTTTATTATTCTTGCACCAACCATCAAACTTTTAACTTCACTATAAACCCATGACAATGATTAGTCAGAACTACACAGGCCAGGGCAGCACCGTTTGTCAACCAAGTAGCTGCGTGGTTCAGTGGTTAGCGACACAGCCTTGCATCCTTTCAGCAATGGTGTCCTGAGTTCGAATCCCGTATGGGGTGTCCCCAAACTCAAGCAGGGTTTTCTTTTGCTGTACTTGAACCCTAGAGTTTGTAAAGTGCTGCTGAATACGTTGGGGCTATCTAAATAAAATGTATTTTTATTATTCTTGCACCAACCATCAAACTTTTAACTTCACTTTAAACATGACACTTATTAGTCAGAACTACACAGGCCAGGGCAGCAGCCTTTGTCAACCAGGTAGCTGCATGGTTTAGTGGTTAGCGACGCAGCCTTGCATCCTTTCAGCACTGGTGTCCTGAGTTCGAATCCCGTGTGGGGTGTCTCTAAACTCAAGTAGGGTTTTCTTTTGCTGTACTTGAACCCTAGAGTTTGTAAAGTGCTGCTGAATACGTTGGGGCTATATAAATAAAATGTATTTTTATTATTCTTGCACCAACCATCAGACTTTTAACTTCACTTTAAACCCATGACAATGATTTGTCAGAACTATACAGGCCAGGGCAGCAGCACATATCAACCAGATAGCTGCGTGGCTTAGTGGTTAGCGGCGCAGCTTTGCAGCCTTTCGACGAAGGTGTCCTGAGTTCGATTCCCCTGCCGTGCCGAAAAGAGCAACCTTTCCAAGGTAAGATTGTGGTGGTTTGGGGTTGGCGAGTGATGTGAGTGAAAGAGGAGTCATGATGTCATCTATCGGGTGCGATCCATCGGGAGGCGGAGTAGGGGGAGACAGAGAAAGAGGGGTGTACCGTGAGGGAGGTACAGGTACGAGAGAGGGGGGCAAGGGGCAGACAGTGGAAGAGGGCAGCATGGGTGGGAGAAGGGTATAGGTACGAGAGAGGGGGAGACAGTGGAAGAGGGCAGCATGGGTGGGAGAAGGGTATACGAGGTGAGAGGTAAGCAGACTGGGAGGCAGAGACGGTGAAAGATGGGAGAAGCGTAGATCAATGGGGAGGAGTAAGCCATATAGGGAGTTGGGAAGGTAAGCTGAGAGTAGAAGAGGGGAGTATGGGTGGAAGAAGCAGGTGAGATAGCAAGGGGGAGACAGTGGAAGAGGGCAGCATGGGTGGGAGAAGGGTAGAGTAGGTGAGAGGTCAATAGGGAGATAGGGGAGACAGTGGAAGAGGGGAGCGTAGGTGGTAGGCTCGGTGAGAGATGGGAGAAGCATAGATCAATAGGGAGGAGTAAACCATAGGGAGTTGAGAAAAGGGGAGTATGGGTGCGAGAAGCAGGAAGGGGTGGGAAAGATAGCGAGGAAGAGGGCAGCATGGGTGGGAAAGGGTAGACTAGGTAAGCCGACTGGGAGGCAGTGACAGGGAAGCATGAAAAGGGTTGACTTGGGTGGGAAAGTTGCGAGGGTGGGTTTGGGGATCCATGGTGAAGTAGGGAGCAGAGTGTAACCTTTTCTTAGAACAGACTGCACCCCTATTTTTACAGATAACCCCCTCTCTTATGCACTGCTCCCCATGGATAACCCTTATCTTACAGACTGTTCCCCACGGTTCCCTCCTTCGCTCAGACTGGTTCACCCCGTATCTTACACACCCATGGTTCATTTTAAGCGCTGCTCTCCATGGATCACTCCCTATCTCACAAACCATCCGTCCAACCCTCAGACTTTTAACTTTATTTCTTTCCTTCGCAATGACTGACGTAGTTCCTGAACTATACAGTTCTGCAGCCTGAAGGCTCTGTGCTCTCTTCACTTCCTGGATTTCCCGGCACATTGGTGGGCGGGGCTTCACTTGCTCTGCTATCTGCTATGCATTACCACAGTATGAAGCTGATGCGGAAACTGATGTAGCAGAGCTGGATTTGAGTCAGCTTGCATTACATACAGAGGTAACGGACTCCTTATCTCAGCCCTTATCAGCCAAATTCAATTAAACCGGCTGATAAGTGGAAAAGCTGAAGATAGACAGCACAGTAATCCCGAAGCTCTCAGCTCCCGCCCTCCCCTATCTGAGGAGCTCCGTTGCTTGTCAGCCCCTCCCTCCCCTCCTGAGAACAGGCAGCTACGTCACTTGGGAAATGAGCAGATAAGCCCAGTGGCCATAGAAACGCAGTGTCAACAATGAAGGGAATAAATTAAGATAGCGGCCAAACAAAGCAGTTTTGATAAAGCAATGTATTTAGGAAAAGTCTTAAATCCACATAAAATAGCAGTATAAATAAGATGCTTTTCATGGGACAAACCCTTTAAAGCAGTCAGCTGCGTGGCTCAGTGCTTAGCAGCGCAGACTTTCAACGCTGGTGTCCTTAGTTCAAATCCCGTGTTGGGTTTCCCCAAGGGGGGGGCTGGTTTGGCTGTACTTGAACCCTACAGTTTGTAAAGTGCTGCTGAATACGTTGGTGCTATATAAATTACATGTATTATTATCATGCTTACACCAACCCTCAAACGTTTAACTTCACTTTAAACCCATGAGAATGATTTGTCTGAACTGTACAGGCCAGGGCAGCACCTCGAGCTAAACAGATGCCTGCGTGGCTCACTGGTTAGCGACGCAGCTTTGCAGCCTTTCAACGCTTGCGTCCTGAGTTTGAATCCCGTGTGGGGTGTCCCCAAACTCGAGTGGGGTTTTCTTTTGCTGTACTTGAACCCTAGAGTTTGTAAAGTGCTGCTGAATACGTTGGCGCTATCTAAATAAAATGTATTTTTATTATTCTTGCACCAACCATCAAACTTTTAACTTCACTATAAACCCATGACAATGATTAGTCAGAACTACACAGGCCAGGGCAGCACCGTTTGTCAACCAAGTAGCTGCGTGGTTCAGTGGTTAGCGACACAGCCTTGCATCCTTTCAGCAATGGTGTCCTGAGTTCGAATCCCGTATGGGGTGTCCCCAAACTCAAGCAGGGTTTTCTTTTGCTGTACTTGAACCCTAGAGTTTGTAAAGTGCTGCTGAATACGTTGGGGCTATCTAAATAAAATGTATTTTTATTATTCTTGCACCAACCATCAAACTTTTAACTTCACTTTAAACATGACACTTATTAGTCAGAACTACACAGGCCAGGGCAGCAGCCTTTGTCAACCAGGTAGCTGCATGGTTTAGTGGTTAGCGACGCAGCCTTGCATCCTTTCAGCACTGGTGTCCTGAGTTCGAATCCCGTGTGGGGTGTCTCTAAACTCAAGTAGGGTTTTCTTTTGCTGTACTTGAACCCTAGAGTTTGTAAAGTGCTGCTGAATACGTTGGGGCTATATAAATAAAATGTATTTTTATTATTCTTGCACCAACCCATCAGACTTTTAACTTCACTTTAAACCCATGACAATGATTTGTCAGAACTATACAGGCCAGGGCAGCAGCACATATCAACCAGATAGCTGCGTGGCTTAGTGGTTAGCGGCGCAGCTTTGCAGCCTTTCGACGAAGGTGTCCTGAGTTCGATTCCCCTGCCGTGCCGAAAAGAGCAACCTTTCCAAGGTAAGATTGTGGTGGTTTGGGGTTGGCGAGTGATGTGAGTGAAAGAGGGAGTCATGATGTCATCTATCGGGTGCGATCCATCGGGAGGCGGAGTAGGGGGAGACAGAGAAAGAGGGGTGTACCGTGAGGGAGGTACAGGTACGAGAGAGGGGGGCAAGGGGCAGACAGTGGAAGAGGGCAGCATGGGTGGGAGAAGGGTATAGGTACGAGAGAGGGGGAGACAGTGGAAGAGGGCAGCATGGGTGGGAGAAGGGTATACGAGGTGAGAGGTAAGCAGACTGGGAGGCAGAGACGGTGAAAGATGGGAGAAGCGTAGATCAATGGGGAGGAGTAAGCCATATAGGGAGTTGGGAAGGTAAGCTGAGAGTAGAAGAGGGGAGTATGGGTGGAAGAAGCAGGTGAGATAGCAAGGGGGAGACAGTGGAAGAGGGCAGCATGGGTGGGAGAAGGGTAGAGTAGGTGAGAGGTCAATAGGGAGATAGGGGAGACAGTGGAAGAGGGGAGCGTAGGTGGTAGGCTCGGTGAGAGATGGGAGAAGCATAGATCAATAGGGAGGAGTAAACCATAGGGAGTTGAGAAAAGGGGAGTATGGGTGCGAGAAGCAGGAAGGGGGTGGGAAAGATAGCGAGGAAGAGGGCAGCATGGGTGGGAAAGGGTAGACTAGGTAAGCCGACTGGGAGGCAGTGACAGGGAAGCATGAAAAGGGTTGACTTGGGTGGGAAAGTTGCGAGGGTGGGTTTGGGGATCCATGGTGAAGTAGGGAGCAGAGTGTAACCTTTTCTTAGAACAGACTGCACCCCTATTTTTACAGATAACCCCCTCTCTTATGCACTGCTCCCCATGGATAACCCTTATCTTACAGACTGTTCCCCACGGTTCCCTCCTTCGCTCAGACTGGTTCACCCCGTATCTTACACACCCATGGTTCATTTTAAGCGCTGCTCTCCATGGATCACTCCCTATCTCACAAACCATCCGTCCAACCCTCAGACTTTTAACTTTATTTCTTTCCTTCGCAATGACTGACGTAGTTCCTGAACTATACAGTTCTGCAGCCTGAAGGCTCTGTGCTCTCTTCACTTCCTGGATTTCCCGGCACATTGGTGGGCGGGGCTTCACTTGCTCTGCTATCTGCTATGCATTACCACAGTATGAAGCTGATGCGGAAACTGATGTAGCAGAGCTGGATTTGAGTCAGCTTGCATTACATACAGAGGTAACGGACTCCTTATCTCAGCCCTTATCAGCCAAATTCAATTAAACCGGCTGATAAGTGGAAAAGCTGAAGATAGACAGCACAGTAATCCCGAAGCTCTCAGCTCCCGCCCTCCCCTATCTGAGGAGCTCCGTTGCTTGTCAGCCCCTCCCTCCCCTCCTGAGAACAGGCAGCTACGTCACTTGGGAAATGAGCAGATAAGCCCAGTGGCCATAGAAACGCAGTGTCAACAATGAAGGGAATAAATTAAGATAGCGGCCAAACAAAGCAGTTTTGATAAAGCAATGTATTTAGGAAAAGTCTTAAATCCACATAAAATAGCAGTATAAATAAGATGCTTTTCATGGGACAAACCCTTTAAGCAGTCAGCTGCGTGGCTCAGTGCTTAGCAGCGCAGACTTTCAACGCTGGTGTCCTTAGTTCAAATCCCGTGTTGGGTTTCCCCAAGGGGGGGGCTGGTTTGGCTGTACTTGAACCCTACAGTTTGTAAAGTGCTGCTGAATACGTTGGTGCTATATAAATTACATGTATTATTATCATGCTTACACCAACCCTCAAACGTTTAACTTCACTTTAAACCCATGAGAATGATTTGTCTGAACTGTACAGGCCAGGGCAGCACCTCGAGCTAAACAGATGCCTGCGTGGCTCACTGGTTAGCGACGCAGCTTTGCAGCCTTTCAACGCTTGCGTCCTGAGTTTGAATCCCGTGTGGGGTGTCCCCAAACTCGAGTGGGGTTTTCTTTTGCTGTACTTGAACCCTAGAGTTTGTAAAGTGCTGCTGAATACGTTGGCGCTATCTAAATAAAATGTATTTTTATTATTCTTGCACCAACCATCAAACTTTTAACTTCACTATAAACCCATGACAATGATTAGTCAGAACTACACAGGCCAGGGCAGCACCGTTTGTCAACCAAGTAGCTGCGTGGTTCAGTGGTTAGCGACACAGCCTTGCATCCTTTCAGCAATGGTGTCCTGAGTTCGAATCCCGTATGGGGTGTCCCCAAACTCAAGCAGGGTTTTCTTTTGCTGTACTTGAACCCTAGAGTTTGTAAAGTGCTGCTGAATACGTTGGGGCTATCTAAATAAAATGTATTTTTATTATTCTTGCACCAACCATCAAACTTTTAACTTCACTTTAAACATGACACTTATTAGTCAGAACTACACAGGCCAGGGCAGCAGCCTTTGTCAACCAGGTAGCTGCATGGTTTAGTGGTTAGCGACGCAGCCTTGCATCCTTTCAGCACTGGTGTCCTGAGTTCGAATCCCGTGTGGGGTGTCTCTAAACTCAAGTAGGGTTTTCTTTTGCTGTACTTGAACCCTAGAGTTTGTAAAGTGCTGCTGAATACGTTGGGGCTATATAAATAAAATGTATTTTTATTATTCTTGCACCAACCATCAGACTTTTAACTTCACTTTAAACCCATGACAATGATTTGTCAGAACTATACAGGCCAGGGCAGCAGCACATATCAACCAGATAGCTGCGTGGCTTAGTGGTTAGCGGCGCAGCTTTGCAGCCTTTCGACGAAGGTGTCCTGAGTTCGATTCCCCTGCCGTGCCGAAAAGAGCAACCTTTCCAAGGTAAGATTGTGGTGGTTTGGGGTTGGCGAGTGATGTGAGTGAAAGAGGGAGTCATGATGTCATCTATCGGGTGCGATCCATCGGGAGGCGGAGTAGGGGGAGACAGAGAAAGAGGGGTGTACCGTGAGGGAGGTACAGGTACGAGAGAGGGGGGCAAGGGGCAGACAGTGGAAGAGGGCAGCATGGGTGGGAGAAGGGTATAGGTACGAGAGAGGGGGAGACAGTGGAAGAGGGCAGCATGGGTGGGAGAAGGGTATACGAGGTGAGAGGTAAGCAGACTGGGAGGCAGAGACGGTGAAAGATGGGAGAAGCGTAGATCAATGGGGAGGAGTAAGCCATATAGGGAGTTGGGAAGGTAAGCTGAGAGTAGAAGAGGGGAGTATGGGTGGAAGAAGCAGGTGAGATAGCAAGGGGGAGACAGTGGAAGAGGGCAGCATGGGTGGGAGAAGGGTAGAGTAGGTGAGAGGTCAATAGGGAGATAGGGGAGACAGTGGAAGAGGGGAGCGTAGGTGGTAGGCTCGGTGAGAGATGGGAGAAGCATAGATCAATAGGGAGGAGTAAACCATAGGGAGTTGAGAAAAGGGGAGTATGGGTGCGAGAAGCAGGAAGGGGGTGGGAAAGATAGCGAGGAAGAGGGCAGCATGGGTGGGAAAGGGTAGACTAGGTAAGCCGACTGGGAGGCAGTGACAGGGAAGCATGAAAAGGGTTGACTTGGGTGGGAAAGTTGCGAGGGTGGGTTTGGGGATCCATGGTGAAGTAGGGAGCAGAGTGTAACCTTTTCTTAGAACAGACTGCACCCCTATTTTTACAGATAACCCCCTCTCTTATGCACTGCTCCCCATGGATAACCCTTATCTTACAGACTGTTCCCCACGGTTCCCTCCTTCGCTCAGACTGGTTCACCCCGTATCTTACACACCCATGGTTCATTTTAAGCGCTGCTCTCCATGGATCACTCCCTATCTCACAAACCATCCGTCCAACCCTCAGACTTTTAACTTTATTTCTTTCCTTCGCAATGACTGACGTAGTTCCTGAACTATACAGTTCTGCAGCCTGAAGGCTCTGTGCTCTCTTCACTTCCTGGATTTCCCGGCACATTGGTGGGCGGGGCTTCACTTGCTCTGCTATCTGCTATGCATTACCACAGTATGAAGCTGATGCGGAAACTGATGTAGCAGAGCTGGATTTGAGTCAGCTTGCATTACATACAGAGGTAACGGACTCCTTATCTCAGCCCTTATCAGCCAAATTCAATTAAACCGGCTGATAAGTGGAAAAGCTGAAGATAGACAGCACAGTAATCCCGAAGCTCTCAGCTCCCGCCCTCCCCTATCTGAGGAGCTCCGTTGCTTGTCAGCCCCTCCCTCCCCTCCTGAGAACAGGCAGCTACGTCACTTGGGAAATGAGCAGATAAGCCCAGTGGCCATAGAAACGCAGTGTCAACAATGAAGGGAATAAATTAAGATAGCGGCCAAACAAAGCAGTTTTGATAAAGCAATGTATTTAGGAAAAGTCTTAAATCCACATAAAATAGCAGTATAAATAAGATGCTTTTCATGGGACAAACCCTTTAAGCAGTCAGCTGCGTGGCTCAGTGCTTAGCAGCGCAGACTTTCAACGCTGGTGTCCTTAGTTCAAATCCCGTGTTGGGTTTCCCCAAGGGGGGGGCTGGTTTGGCTGTACTTGAACCCTACAGTTTGTAAAGTGCTGCTGAATACGTTGGTGCTATATAAATTACATGTATTATTATCATGCTTACACCAACCCTCAAACGTTTAACTTCACTTTAAACCCATGAGAATGATTTGTCTGAACTGTACAGGCCAGGGCAGCACCTCGAGCTAAACAGATGCCTGCGTGGCTCACTGGTTAGCGACGCAGCTTTGCAGCCTTTCAACGCTTGCGTCCTGAGTTTGAATCCCGTGTGGGGTGTCCCCAAACTCGAGTGGGGTTTTCTTTTGCTGTACTTGAACCCTAGAGTTTGTAAAGTGCTGCTGAATACGTTGGCGCTATCTAAATAAAATGTATTTTTATTATTCTTGCACCAACCATCAAACTTTTAACTTCACTATAAACCCATGACAATGATTAGTCAGAACTACACAGGCCAGGGCAGCACCGTTTGTCAACCAAGTAGCTGCGTGGTTCAGTGGTTAGCGACACAGCCTTGCATCCTTTCAGCAATGGTGTCCTGAGTTCGAATCCCGTATGGGGTGTCCCCAAACTCAAGCAGGGTTTTCTTTTGCTGTACTTGAACCCTAGAGTTTGTAAAGTGCTGCTGAATACGTTGGGGCTATCTAAATAAAATGTATTTTTATTATTCTTGCACCAACCATCAAACTTTTAACTTCACTTTAAACATGACACTTATTAGTCAGAACTACACAGGCCAGGGCAGCAGCCTTTGTCAACCAGGTAGCTGCATGGTTTAGTGGTTAGCGACGCAGCCTTGCATCCTTTCAGCACTGGTGTCCTGAGTTCGAATCCCGTGTGGGGTGTCTCTAAACTCAAGTAGGGTTTTCTTTTGCTGTACTTGAACCCTAGAGTTTGTAAAGTGCTGCTGAATACGTTGGGGCTATATAAATAAAATGTATTTTTATTATTCTTGCACCAACCATCAGACTTTTAACTTCACTTTAAACCCATGACAATGATTTGTCAGAACTATACAGGCCAGGGCAGCAGCACATATCAACCAGATAGCTGCGTGGCTTAGTGGTTAGCGGCGCAGCTTTGCAGCCTTTCGACGAAGGTGTCCTGAGTTCGATTCCCCTGCCGTGCCGAAAAGAGCAACCTTTCCAAGGTAAGATTGTGGTGGTTTGGGGTTGGCGAGTGATGTGAGTGAAAGAGGGAGTCATGATGTCATCTATCGGGTGCGATCCATCGGGAGGCGGAGTAGGGGGAGACAGAGAAAGAGGGGTGTACCGTGAGGGAGGTACAGGTACGAGAGAGGGGGGCAAGGGGCAGACAGTGGAAGAGGGCAGCATGGGTGGGAGAAGGGTATAGGTACGAGAGAGGGGGAGACAGTGGAAGAGGGCAGCATGGGTGGGAGAAGGGTATACGAGGTGAGAGGTAAGCAGACTGGGAGGCAGAGACGGTGAAAGATGGGAGAAGCGTAGATCAATGGGGAGGAGTAAGCCATATAGGGAGTTGGGAAGGTAAGCTGAGAGTAGAAGAGGGGAGTATGGGTGGAAGAAGCAGGTGAGATAGCAAGGGGGAGACAGTGGAAGAGGGCAGCATGGGTGGGAGAAGGGTAGAGTAGGTGAGAGGTCAATAGGGAGATAGGGGAGACAGTGGAAGAGGGGAGCGTAGGTGGTAGGCTCGGTGAGAGATGGGAGAAGCATAGATCAATAGGGAGGAGTAAACCATAGGGAGTTGAGAAAAGGGGAGTATGGGTGCGAGAAGCAGGAAGGGGGTGGGAAAGATAGCGAGGAAGAGGGCAGCATGGGTGGGAAAGGGTAGACTAGGTAAGCCGACTGGGAGGCAGTGACAGGGAAGCATGAAAAGGGTTGACTTGGGTGGGAAAGTTGCGAGGGTGGGTTTGGGGATCCATGGTGAAGTAGGGAGCAGAGTGTAACCTTTTCTTAGAACAGACTGCACCCCTATTTTTACAGATAACCCCCTCTCTTATGCACTGCTCCCCATGGATAACCCTTATCTTACAGACTGTTCCCCACGGTTCCCTCCTTCGCTCAGACTGGTTCACCCCGTATCTTACACACCCATGGTTCATTTTAAGCGCTGCTCTCCATGGATCACTCCCTATCTCACAAACCATCCGTCCAACCCTCAGACTTTTAACTTTATTTCTTTCCTTCGCAATGACTGACGTAGTTCCTGAACTATACAGTTCTGCAGCCTGAAGGCTCTGTGCTCTCTTCACTTCCTGGATTTCCCGGCACATTGGTGGGCGGGGCTTCACTTGCTCTGCTATCTGCTATGCATTACCACAGTATGAAGCTGATGCGGAAACTGATGTAGCAGAGCTGGATTTGAGTCAGCTTGCATTACATACAGAGGTAACGGACTCCTTATCTCAGCCCTTATCAGCCAAATTCAATTAAACCGGCTGATAAGTGGAAAAGCTGAAGATAGACAGCACAGTAATCCCGAAGCTCTCAGCTCCCGCCCTCCCCTATCTGAGGAGCTCCGTTGCTTGTCAGCCCCTCCCTCCCCTCCTGAGAACAGGCAGCTACGTCACTTGGGAAATGAGCAGATAAGCCCAGTGGCCATAGAAACGCAGTGTCAACAATGAAGGGAATAAATTAAGATAGCGGCCAAACAAAGCAGTTTTGATAAAGCAATGTATTTAGGAAAAGTCTTAAATCCACATAAAATAGCAGTATAAATAAGATGCTTTTCATGGGACAAACCCTTTAAGCAGTCAGCTGCGTGGCTCAGTGCTTAGCAGCGCAGACTTTCAACGCTGGTGTCCTTAGTTCAAATCCCGTGTTGGGTTTCCCCAAGGGGGGGGCTGGTTTGGCTGTACTTGAACCCTACAGTTTGTAAAGTGCTGCTGAATACGTTGGTGCTATATAAATTACATGTATTATTATCATGCTTACACCAACCCTCAAACGTTTAACTTCACTTTAAACCCATGAGAATGATTTGTCTGAACTGTACAGGCCAGGGCAGCACCTCGAGCTAAACAGATGCCTGCGTGGCTCACTGGTTAGCGACGCAGCTTTGCAGCCTTTCAACGCTTGCGTCCTGAGTTTGAATCCCGTGTGGGGTGTCCCCAAACTCGAGTGGGGTTTTCTTTTGCTGTACTTGAACCCTAGAGTTTGTAAAGTGCTGCTGAATACGTTGGCGCTATCTAAATAAAATGTATTTTTATTATTCTTGCACCAACCATCAAACTTTTAACTTCACTATAAACCCATGACAATGATTAGTCAGAACTACACAGGCCAGGGCAGCACCGTTTGTCAACCAAGTAGCTGCGTGGTTCAGTGGTTAGCGACACAGCCTTGCATCCTTTCAGCAATGGTGTCCTGAGTTCGAATCCCGTATGGGGTGTCCCCAAACTCAAGCAGGGTTTTCTTTTGCTGTACTTGAACCCTAGAGTTTGTAAAGTGCTGCTGAATACGTTGGGGCTATCTAAATAAAATGTATTTTTATTATTCTTGCACCAACCATCAAACTTTTAACTTCACTTTAAACATGACACTTATTAGTCAGAACTACACAGGCCAGGGCAGCAGCCTTTGTCAACCAGGTAGCTGCATGGTTTAGTGGTTAGCGACGCAGCCTTGCATCCTTTCAGCACTGGTGTCCTGAGTTCGAATCCCGTGTGGGGTGTCTCTAAACTCAAGTAGGGTTTTCTTTTGCTGTACTTGAACCCTAGAGTTTGTAAAGTGCTGCTGAATACGTTGGGGCTATATAAATAAAATGTATTTTTATTATTCTTGCACCAACCATCAGACTTTTAACTTCACTTTAAACCCATGACAATGATTTGTCAGAACTATACAGGCCAGGGCAGCAGCACATATCAACCAGATAGCTGCGTGGCTTAGTGGTTAGCGGCGCAGCTTTGCAGCCTTTCGACGAAGGTGTCCTGAGTTCGATTCCCCTGCCGTGCCGAAAAGAGCAACCTTTCCAAGGTAAGATTGTGGTGGTTTGGGGTTGGCGAGTGATGTGAGTGAAAGAGGGAGTCATGATGTCATCTATCGGGTGCGATCCATCGGGAGGCGGAGTAGGGGGAGACAGAGAAAGAGGGGTGTACCGTGAGGGAGGTACAGGTACGAGAGAGGGGGGCAAGGGGCAGACAGTGGAAGAGGGCAGCATGGGTGGGAGAAGGGTATAGGTACGAGAGAGGGGGAGACAGTGGAAGAGGGCAGCATGGGTGGGAGAAGGGTATACGAGGTGAGAGGTAAGCAGACTGGGAGGCAGAGACGGTGAAAGATGGGAGAAGCGTAGATCAATGGGGAGGAGTAAGCCATATAGGGAGTTGGGAAGGTAAGCTGAGAGTAGAAGAGGGGAGTATGGGTGGAAGAAGCAGGTGAGATAGCAAGGGGGAGACAGTGGAAGAGGGCAGCATGGGTGGGAGAAGGGTAGAGTAGGTGAGAGGTCAATAGGGAGATAGGGGAGACAGTGGAAGAGGGGAGCGTAGGTGGTAGGCTCGGTGAGAGATGGGAGAAGCATAGATCAATAGGGAGGAGTAAACCATAGGGAGTTGAGAAAAGGGGAGTATGGGTGCGAGAAGCAGGAAGGGGGTGGGAAAGATAGCGAGGAAGAGGGCAGCATGGGTGGGAAAGGGTAGACTAGGTAAGCCGACTGGGAGGCAGTGACAGGGAAGCATGAAAAGGGTTGACTTGGGTGGGAAAGTTGCGAGGGTGGGTTTGGGGATCCATGGTGAAGTAGGGAGCAGAGTGTAACCTTTTCTTAGAACAGACTGCACCCCTATTTTTACAGATAACCCCCTCTCTTATGCACTGCTCCCCATGGATAACCCTTATCTTACAGACTGTTCCCCACGGTTCCCTCCTTCGCTCAGACTGGTTCACCCCGTATCTTACACACCCATGGTTCATTTTAAGCGCTGCTCTCCATGGATCACTCCCTATCTCACAAACCATCCGTCCAACCCTCAGACTTTTAACTTTATTTCTTTCCTTCGCAATGACTGACGTAGTTCCTGAACTATACAGTTCTGCAGCCTGAAGGCTCTGTGCTCTCTTCACTTCCTGGATTTCCCGGCACATTGGTGGGCGGGGCTTCACTTGCTCTGCTATCTGCTATGCATTACCACAGTATGAAGCTGATGCGGAAACTGATGTAGCAGAGCTGGATTTGAGTCAGCTTGCATTACATACAGAGGTAACGGACTCCTTATCTCAGCCCTTATCAGCCAAATTCAATTAAACCGGCTGATAAGTGGAAAAGCTGAAGATAGACAGCACAGTAATCCCGAAGCTCTCAGCTCCCGCCCTCCCCTATCTGAGGAGCTCCGTTGCTTGTCAGCCCCTCCCTCCCCTCCTGAGAACAGGCAGCTACGTCACTTGGGAAATGAGCAGATAAGCCCAGTGGCCATAGAAACGCAGTGTCAACAATGAAGGGAATAAATTAAGATAGCGGCCAAACAAAGCAGTTTTGATAAAGCAATGTATTTAGGAAAAGTCTTAAATCCACATAAAATAGCAGTATAAATAAGATGCTTTTCATGGGACAAACCCTTTAAGCAGTCAGCTGCGTGGCTCAGTGCTTAGCAGCGCAGACTTTCAACGCTGGTGTCCTTAGTTCAAATCCCGTGTTGGGTTTCCCCAAGGGGGGGGCTGGTTTGGCTGTACTTGAACCCTACAGTTTGTAAAGTGCTGCTGAATACGTTGGTGCTATATAAATTACATGTATTATTATCATGCTTACACCAACCCTCAAACGTTTAACTTCACTTTAAACCCATGAGAATGATTTGTCTGAACTGTACAGGCCAGGGCAGCACCTCGAGCTAAACAGATGCCTGCGTGGCTCACTGGTTAGCGACGCAGCTTTGCAGCCTTTCAACGCTTGCGTCCTGAGTTTGAATCCCGTGTGGGGTGTCCCCAAACTCGAGTGGGGTTTTCTTTTGCTGTACTTGAACCCTAGAGTTTGTAAAGTGCTGCTGAATACGTTGGCGCTATCTAAATAAAATGTATTTTTATTATTCTTGCACCAACCATCAAACTTTTAACTTCACTATAAACCCATGACAATGATTAGTCAGAACTACACAGGCCAGGGCAGCACCGTTTGTCAACCAAGTAGCTGCGTGGTTCAGTGGTTAGCGACACAGCCTTGCATCCTTTCAGCAATGGTGTCCTGAGTTCGAATCCCGTATGGGGTGTCCCCAAACTCAAGCAGGGTTTTCTTTTGCTGTACTTGAACCCTAGAGTTTGTAAAGTGCTGCTGAATACGTTGGGGCTATCTAAATAAAATGTATTTTTATTATTCTTGCACCAACCATCAAACTTTTAACTTCACTTTAAACATGACACTTATTAGTCAGAACTACACAGGCCAGGGCAGCAGCCTTTGTCAACCAGGTAGCTGCATGGTTTAGTGGTTAGCGACGCAGCCTTGCATCCTTTCAGCACTGGTGTCCTGAGTTCGAATCCCGTGTGGGGTGTCTCTAAACTCAAGTAGGGTTTTCTTTTGCTGTACTTGAACCCTAGAGTTTGTAAAGTGCTGCTGAATACGTTGGGGCTATATAAATAAAATGTATTTTTATTATTCTTGCACCAACCATCAGACTTTTAACTTCACTTTAAACCCATGACAATGATTTGTCAGAACTATACAGGCCAGGGCAGCAGCACATATCAACCAGATAGCTGCGTGGCTTAGTGGTTAGCGGCGCAGCTTTGCAGCCTTTCGACGAAGGTGTCCTGAGTTCGATTCCCCTGCCGTGCCGAAAAGAGCAACCTTTCCAAGGTAAGATTGTGGTGGTTTGGGGTTGGCGAGTGATGTGAGTGAAAGAGGGAGTCATGATGTCATCTATCGGGTGCGATCCATCGGGAGGCGGAGTAGGGGGAGACAGAGAAAGAGGGGTGTACCGTGAGGGAGGTACAGGTACGAGAGAGGGGGGCAAGGGGCAGACAGTGGAAGAGGGCAGCATGGGTGGGAGAAGGGTATAGGTACGAGAGAGGGGGAGACAGTGGAAGAGGGCAGCATGGGTGGGAGAAGGGTATACGAGGTGAGAGGTAAGCAGACTGGGAGGCAGAGACGGTGAAAGATGGGAGAAGCGTAGATCAATGGGGAGGAGTAAGCCATATAGGGAGTTGGGAAGGTAAGCTGAGAGTAGAAGAGGGGAGTATGGGTGGAAGAAGCAGGTGAGATAGCAAGGGGGAGACAGTGGAAGAGGGCAGCATGGGTGGGAGAAGGGTAGAGTAGGTGAGAGGTCAATAGGGAGATAGGGGAGACAGTGGAAGAGGGGAGCGTAGGTGGTAGGCTCGGTGAGAGATGGGAGAAGCATAGATCAATAGGGAGGAGTAAACCATAGGGAGTTGAGAAAAGGGGAGTATGGGTGCGAGAAGCAGGAAGGGGGTGGGAAAGATAGCGAGGAAGAGGGCAGCATGGGTGGGAAAGGGTAGACTAGGTAAGCCGACTGGGAGGCAGTGACAGGGAAGCATGAAAAGGGTTGACTTGGGTGGGAAAGTTGCGAGGGTGGGTTTGGGGATCCATGGTGAAGTAGGGAGCAGAGTGTAACCTTTTCTTAGAACAGACTGCACCCCTATTTTTACAGATAACCCCCTCTCTTATGCACTGCTCCCCATGGATAACCCTTATCTTACAGACTGTTCCCCACGGTTCCCTCCTTCGCTCAGACTGGTTCACCCCGTATCTTACACACCCATGGTTCATTTTAAGCGCTGCTCTCCATGGATCACTCCCTATCTCACAAACCATCCGTCCAACCCTCAGACTTTTAACTTTATTTCTTTCCTTCGCAATGACTGACGTAGTTCCTGAACTATACAGTTCTGCAGCCTGAAGGCTCTGTGCTCTCTTCACTTCCTGGATTTCCCGGCACATTGGTGGGCGGGGCTTCACTTGCTCTGCTATCTGCTATGCATTACCACAGTATGAAGCTGATGCGGAAACTGATGTAGCAGAGCTGGATTTGAGTCAGCTTGCATTACATACAGAGGTAACGGACTCCTTATCTCAGCCCTTATCAGCCAAATTCAATTAAACCGGCTGATAAGTGGAAAAGCTGAAGATAGACAGCACAGTAATCCCGAAGCTCTCAGCTCCCGCCCTCCCCTATCTGAGGAGCTCCGTTGCTTGTCAGCCCCTCCCTCCCCTCCTGAGAACAGGCAGCTACGTCACTTGGGAAATGAGCAGATAAGCCCAGTGGCCATAGAAACGCAGTGTCAACAATGAAGGGAATAAATTAAGATAGCGGCCAAACAAAGCAGTTTTGATAAAGCAATGTATTTAGGAAAAGTCTTAAATCCACATAAAATAGCAGTATAAATAAGATGCTTTTCATGGGACAAACCCTTTAAGCAGTCAGCTGCGTGGCTCAGTGCTTAGCAGCGCAGACTTTCAACGCTGGTGTCCTTAGTTCAAATCCCGTGTTGGGTTTCCCCAAGGGGGGGGCTGGTTTGGCTGTACTTGAACCCTACAGTTTGTAAAGTGCTGCTGAATACGTTGGTGCTATATAAATTACATGTATTATTATCATGCTTACACCAACCCTCAAACGTTTAACTTCACTTTAAACCCATGAGAATGATTTGTCTGAACTGTACAGGCCAGGGCAGCACCTCGAGCTAAACAGATGCCTGCGTGGCTCACTGGTTAGCGACGCAGCTTTGCAGCCTTTCAACGCTTGCGTCCTGAGTTTGAATCCCGTGTGGGGTGTCCCCAAACTCGAGTGGGGTTTTCTTTTGCTGTACTTGAACCCTAGAGTTTGTAAAGTGCTGCTGAATACGTTGGCGCTATCTAAATAAAATGTATTTTTATTATTCTTGCACCAACCATCAAACTTTTAACTTCACTATAAACCCATGACAATGATTAGTCAGAACTACACAGGCCAGGGCAGCACCGTTTGTCAACCAAGTAGCTGCGTGGTTCAGTGGTTAGCGACACAGCCTTGCATCCTTTCAGCAATGGTGTCCTGAGTTCGAATCCCGTATGGGGTGTCCCCAAACTCAAGCAGGGTTTTCTTTTGCTGTACTTGAACCCTAGAGTTTGTAAAGTGCTGCTGAATACGTTGGGGCTATCTAAATAAAATGTATTTTTATTATTCTTGCACCAACCATCAAACTTTTAACTTCACTTTAAACATGACACTTATTAGTCAGAACTACACAGGCCAGGGCAGCAGCCTTTGTCAACCAGGTAGCTGCATGGTTTAGTGGTTAGCGACGCAGCCTTGCATCCTTTCAGCACTGGTGTCCTGAGTTCGAATCCCGTGTGGGGTGTCTCTAAACTCAAGTAGGGTTTTCTTTTGCTGTACTTGAACCCTAGAGTTTGTAAAGTGCTGCTGAATACGTTGGGGCTATATAAATAAAATGTATTTTTATTATTCTTGCACCAACCATCAGACTTTTAACTTCACTTTAAACCCATGACAATGATTTGTCAGAACTATACAGGCCAGGGCAGCAGCACATATCAACCAGATAGCTGCGTGGCTTAGTGGTTAGCGGCGCAGCTTTGCAGCCTTTCGACGAAGGTGTCCTGAGTTCGATTCCCCTGCCGTGCCGAAAAGAGCAACCTTTCCAAGGTAAGATTGTGGTGGTTTGGGGTTGGCGAGTGATGTGAGTGAAAGAGGGAGTCATGATGTCATCTATCGGGTGCGATCCATCGGGAGGCGGAGTAGGGGGAGACAGAGAAAGAGGGGTGTACCGTGAGGGAGGTACAGGTACGAGAGAGGGGGGCAAGGGGCAGACAGTGGAAGAGGGCAGCATGGGTGGGAGAAGGGTATAGGTACGAGAGAGGGGGAGACAGTGGAAGAGGGCAGCATGGGTGGGAGAAGGGTATACGAGGTGAGAGGTAAGCAGACTGGGAGGCAGAGACGGTGAAAGATGGGAGAAGCGTAGATCAATGGGGAGGAGTAAGCCATATAGGGAGTTGGGAAGGTAAGCTGAGAGTAGAAGAGGGGAGTATGGGTGGAAGAAGCAGGTGAGATAGCAAGGGGGAGACAGTGGAAGAGGGCAGCATGGGTGGGAGAAGGGTAGAGTAGGTGAGAGGTCAATAGGGAGATAGGGGAGACAGTGGAAGAGGGGAGCGTAGGTGGTAGGCTCGGTGAGAGATGGGAGAAGCATAGATCAATAGGGAGGAGTAAACCATAGGGAGTTGAGAAAAGGGGAGTATGGGTGCGAGAAGCAGGAAGGGGGTGGGAAAGATAGCGAGGAAGAGGGCAGCATGGGTGGGAAAGGGTAGACTAGGTAAGCCGACTGGGAGGCAGTGACAGGGAAGCATGAAAAGGGTTGACTTGGGTGGGAAAGTTGCGAGGGTGGGTTTGGGGATCCATGGTGAAGTAGGGAGCAGAGTGTAACCTTTTCTTAGAACAGACTGCACCCCTATTTTTACAGATAACCCCCTCTCTTATGCACTGCTCCCCATGGATAACCCTTATCTTACAGACTGTTCCCCACGGTTCCCTCCTTCGCTCAGACTGGTTCACCCCGTATCTTACACACCCATGGTTCATTTTAAGCGCTGCTCTCCATGGATCACTCCCTATCTCACAAACCATCCGTCCAACCCTCAGACTTTTAACTTTATTTCTTTCCTTCGCAATGACTGACGTAGTTCCTGAACTATACAGTTCTGCAGCCTGAAGGCTCTGTGCTCTCTTCACTTCCTGGATTTCCCGGCACATTGGTGGGCGGGGCTTCACTTGCTCTGCTATCTGCTATGCATTACCACAGTATGAAGCTGATGCGGAAACTGATGTAGCAGAGCTGGATTTGAGTCAGCTTGCATTACATACAGAGGTAACGGACTCCTTATCTCAGCCCTTATCAGCCAAATTCAATTAAACCGGCTGATAAGTGGAAAAGCTGAAGATAGACAGCACAGTAATCCCGAAGCTCTCAGCTCCCGCCCTCCCCTATCTGAGGAGCTCCGTTGCTTGTCAGCCCCTCCCTCCCCTCCTGAGAACAGGCAGCTACGTCACTTGGGAAATGAGCAGATAAGCCCAGTGGCCATAGAAACGCAGTGTCAACAATGAAGGGAATAAATTAAGATAGCGGCCAAACAAAGCAGTTTTGATAAAGCAATGTATTTAGGAAAAGTCTTAAATCCACATAAAATAGCAGTATAAATAAGATGCTTTTCATGGGACAAACCCTTTAAGCAGTCAGCTGCGTGGCTCAGTGCTTAGCAGCGCAGACTTTCAACGCTGGTGTCCTTAGTTCAAATCCCGTGTTGGGTTTCCCCAAGGGGGGGGCTGGTTTGGCTGTACTTGAACCCTACAGTTTGTAAAGTGCTGCTGAATACGTTGGTGCTATATAAATTACATGTATTATTATCATGCTTACACCAACCCTCAAACGTTTAACTTCACTTTAAACCCATGAGAATGATTTGTCTGAACTGTACAGGCCAGGGCAGCACCTCGAGCTAAACAGATGCCTGCGTGGCTCACTGGTTAGCGACGCAGCTTTGCAGCCTTTCAACGCTTGCGTCCTGAGTTTGAATCCCGTGTGGGGTGTCCCCAAACTCGAGTGGGGTTTTCTTTTGCTGTACTTGAACCCTAGAGTTTGTAAAGTGCTGCTGAATACGTTGGCGCTATCTAAATAAAATGTATTTTTATTATTCTTGCACCAACCATCAAACTTTTAACTTCACTATAAACCCATGACAATGATTAGTCAGAACTACACAGGCCAGGGCAGCACCGTTTGTCAACCAAGTAGCTGCGTGGTTCAGTGGTTAGCGACACAGCCTTGCATCCTTTCAGCAATGGTGTCCTGAGTTCGAATCCCGTATGGGGTGTCCCCAAACTCAAGCAGGGTTTTCTTTTGCTGTACTTGAACCCTAGAGTTTGTAAAGTGCTGCTGAATACGTTGGGGCTATCTAAATAAAATGTATTTTTATTATTCTTGCACCAACCATCAAACTTTTAACTTCACTTTAAACATGACACTTATTAGTCAGAACTACACAGGCCAGGGCAGCAGCCTTTGTCAACCAGGTAGCTGCATGGTTTAGTGGTTAGCGACGCAGCCTTGCATCCTTTCAGCACTGGTGTCCTGAGTTCGAATCCCGTGTGGGGTGTCTCTAAACTCAAGTAGGGTTTTCTTTTGCTGTACTTGAACCCTAGAGTTTGTAAAGTGCTGCTGAATACGTTGGGGCTATATAAATAAAATGTATTTTTATTATTCTTGCACCAACCATCAGACTTTTAACTTCACTTTAAACCCATGACAATGATTTGTCAGAACTATACAGGCCAGGGCAGCAGCACATATCAACCAGATAGCTGCGTGGCTTAGTGGTTAGCGGCGCAGCTTTGCAGCCTTTCGACGAAGGTGTCCTGAGTTCGATTCCCCTGCCGTGCCGAAAAGAGCAACCTTTCCAAGGTAAGATTGTGGTGGTTTGGGGTTGGCGAGTGATGTGAGTGAAAGAGGGAGTCATGATGTCATCTATCGGGTGCGATCCATCGGGAGGCGGAGTAGGGGGAGACAGAGAAAGAGGGGTGTACCGTGAGGGAGGTACAGGTACGAGAGAGGGGGGCAAGGGGCAGACAGTGGAAGAGGGCAGCATGGGTGGGAGAAGGGTATAGGTACGAGAGAGGGGGAGACAGTGGAAGAGGGCAGCATGGGTGGGAGAAGGGTATACGAGGTGAGAGGTAAGCAGACTGGGAGGCAGAGACGGTGAAAGATGGGAGAAGCGTAGATCAATGGGGAGGAGTAAGCCATATAGGGAGTTGGGAAGGTAAGCTGAGAGTAGAAGAGGGGAGTATGGGTGGAAGAAGCAGGTGAGATAGCAAGGGGGAGACAGTGGAAGAGGGCAGCATGGGTGGGAGAAGGGTAGAGTAGGTGAGAGGTCAATAGGGAGATAGGGGAGACAGTGGAAGAGGGGAGCGTAGGTGGTAGGCTCGGTGAGAGATGGGAGAAGCATAGATCAATAGGGAGGAGTAAACCATAGGGAGTTGAGAAAAGGGGAGTATGGGTGCGAGAAGCAGGAAGGGGGTGGGAAAGATAGCGAGGAAGAGGGCAGCATGGGTGGGAAAGGGTAGACTAGGTAAGCCGACTGGGAGGCAGTGACAGGGAAGCATGAAAAGGGTTGACTTGGGTGGGAAAGTTGCGAGGGTGGGTTTGGGGATCCATGGTGAAGTAGGGAGCAGAGTGTAACCTTTTCTTAGAACAGACTGCACCCCTATTTTTACAGATAACCCCCTCTCTTATGCACTGCTCCCCATGGATAACCCTTATCTTACAGACTGTTCCCCACGGTTCCCTCCTTCGCTCAGACTGGTTCACCCCGTATCTTACACACCCATGGTTCATTTTAAGCGCTGCTCTCCATGGATCACTCCCTATCTCACAAACCATCCGTCCAACCCTCAGACTTTTAACTTTATTTCTTTCCTTCGCAATGACTGACGTAGTTCCTGAACTATACAGTTCTGCAGCCTGAAGGCTCTGTGCTCTCTTCACTTCCTGGATTTCCCGGCACATTGGTGGGCGGGGCTTCACTTGCTCTGCTATCTGCTATGCATTACCACAGTATGAAGCTGATGCGGAAACTGATGTAGCAGAGCTGGATTTGAGTCAGCTTGCATTACATACAGAGGTAACGGACTCCTTATCTCAGCCCTTATCAGCCAAATTCAATTAAACCGGCTGATAAGTGGAAAAGCTGAAGATAGACAGCACAGTAATCCCGAAGCTCTCAGCTCCCGCCCTCCCCTATCTGAGGAGCTCCGTTGCTTGTCAGCCCCTCCCTCCCCTCCTGAGAACAGGCAGCTACGTCACTTGGGAAATGAGCAGATAAGCCCAGTGGCCATAGAAACGCAGTGTCAACAATGAAGGGAATAAATTAAGATAGCGGCCAAACAAAGCAGTTTTGATAAAGCAATGTATTTAGGAAAAGTCTTAAATCCACATAAAATAGCAGTATAAATAAGATGCTTTTCATGGGACAAACCCTTTAAGCAGTCAGCTGCGTGGCTCAGTGCTTAGCAGCGCAGACTTTCAACGCTGGTGTCCTTAGTTCAAATCCCGTGTTGGGTTTCCCCAAGGGGGGGGCTGGTTTGGCTGTACTTGAACCCTACAGTTTGTAAAGTGCTGCTGAATACGTTGGTGCTATATAAATTACATGTATTATTATCATGCTTACACCAACCCTCAAACGTTTAACTTCACTTTAAACCCATGAGAATGATTTGTCTGAACTGTACAGGCCAGGGCAGCACCTCGAGCTAAACAGATGCCTGCGTGGCTCACTGGTTAGCGACGCAGCTTTGCAGCCTTTCAACGCTTGCGTCCTGAGTTTGAATCCCGTGTGGGGTGTCCCCAAACTCGAGTGGGGTTTTCTTTTGCTGTACTTGAACCCTAGAGTTTGTAAAGTGCTGCTGAATACGTTGGCGCTATCTAAATAAAATGTATTTTTATTATTCTTGCACCAACCATCAAACTTTTAACTTCACTATAAACCCATGACAATGATTAGTCAGAACTACACAGGCCAGGGCAGCACCGTTTGTCAACCAAGTAGCTGCGTGGTTCAGTGGTTAGCGACACAGCCTTGCATCCTTTCAGCAATGGTGTCCTGAGTTCGAATCCCGTATGGGGTGGCCCCAAACTCAAGCAGGGTTTTCTTTTGCTGTACTTGAACCCTAGAGTTTGTAAAGTGCTGCTGAATACGTTGGGGCTATCTAAATAAAATGTATTTTTATTATTCTTGCACCAACCATCAAACTTTTAACTTCACTTTAAACATGACACTTATTAGTCAGAACTACACAGGCCAGGGCAGCAGCCTTTGTCAACCAGGTAGCTGCATGGTTTAGTGGTTAGCGACGCAGCCTTGCATCCTTTCAGCACTGGTGTCCTGAGTTCGAATCCCGTGTGGGGTGTCTCTAAACTCAAGTAGGGTTTTCTTTTGCTGTACTTGAACCCTAGAGTTTGTAAAGTGCTGCTGAATACGTTGGGGCTATATAAATAAAATGTATTTTTATTATTCTTGCACCAACCATCAGACTTTTAACTTCACTTTAAACCCATGACAATGATTTGTCAGAACTATACAGGCCAGGGCAGCAGCACATATCAACCAGATAGCTGCGTGGCTTAGTGGTTAGCGGCGCAGCTTTGCAGCCTTTCGACGAAGGTGTCCTGAGTTCGATTCCCCTGCCGTGCCGAAAAGAGCAACCTTTCCAAGGTAAGATTGTGGTGGTTTGGGGTTGGCGAGTGATGTGAGTGAAAGAGGGAGTCATGATGTCATCTATCGGGTGCGATCCATCGGGAGGCGGAGTAGGGGGAGACAGAGAAAGAGGGGTGTACCGTGAGGGAGGTACAGGTACGAGAGAGGGGGGCAAGGGGCAGACAGTGGAAGAGGGCAGCATGGGTGGGAGAAGGGTATAGGTACGAGAGAGGGGGAGACAGTGGAAGAGGGCAGCATGGGTGGGAGAAGGGTATACGAGGTGAGAGGTAAGCAGACTGGGAGGCAGAGACGGTGAAAGATGGGAGAAGCGTAGATCAATGGGGAGGAGTAAGCCATATAGGGAGTTGGGAAGGTAAGCTGAGAGTAGAAGAGGGGAGTATGGGTGGAAGAAGCAGGTGAGATAGCAAGGGGGAGACAGTGGAAGAGGGCAGCATGGGTGGGAGAAGGGTAGAGTAGGTGAGAGGTCAATAGGGAGATAGGGGAGACAGTGGAAGAGGGGAGCGTAGGTGGTAGGCTCGGTGAGAGATGGGAGAAGCATAGATCAATAGGGAGGAGTAAACCATAGGGAGTTGAGAAAAGGGGAGTATGGGTGCGAGAAGCAGGAAGGGGGTGGGAAAGATAGCGAGGAAGAGGGCAGCATGGGTGGGAAAGGGTAGACTAGGTAAGCCGACTGGGAGGCAGTGACAGGGAAGCATGAAAAGGGTTGACTTGGGTGGGAAAGTTGCGAGGGTGGGTTTGGGGATCCATGGTGAAGTAGGGAGCAGAGTGTAACCTTTTCTTAGAACAGACTGCACCCCTATTTTTACAGATAACCCCCTCTCTTATGCACTGCTCCCCATGGATAACCCTTATCTTACAGACTGTTCCCCACGGTTCCCTCCTTCGCTCAGACTGGTTCACCCCGTATCTTACACACCCATGGTTCATTTTAAGCGCTGCTCTCCATGGATCACTCCCTATCTCACAAACCATCCGTCCAACCCTCAGACTTTTAACTTTATTTCTTTCCTTCGCAATGACTGACGTAGTTCCTGAACTATACAGTTCTGCAGCCTGAAGGCTCTGTGCTCTCTTCACTTCCTGGATTTCCCGGCACATTGGTGGGCGGGGCTTCACTTGCTCTGCTATCTGCTATGCATTACCACAGTATGAAGCTGATGCGGAAACTGATGTAGCAGAGCTGGATTTGAGTCAGCTTGCATTACATACAGAGGTAACGGACTCCTTATCTCAGCCCTTATCAGCCAAATTCAATTAAACCGGCTGATAAGTGGAAAAGCTGAAGATAGACAGCACAGTAATCCCGAAGCTCTCAGCTCCCGCCCTCCCCTATCTGAGGAGCTCCGTTGCTTGTCAGCCCCTCCCTCCCCTCCTGAGAACAGGCAGCTACGTCACTTGGGAAATGAGCAGATAAGCCCAGTGGCCATAGAAACGCAGTGTCAACAATGAAGGGAATAAATTAAGATAGCGGCCAAACAAAGCAGTTTTGATAAAGCAATGTATTTAGGAAAAGTCTTAAATCCACATAAAATAGCAGTATAAATAAGATGCTTTTCATGGGACAAACCCTTTAAGCAGTCAGCTGCGTGGCTCAGTGCTTAGCAGCGCAGACTTTCAACGCTGGTGTCCTTAGTTCAAATCCCGTGTTGGGTTTCCCCAAGGGGGGGGCTGGTTTGGCTGTACTTGAACCCTACAGTTTGTAAAGTGCTGCTGAATACGTTGGTGCTATATAAATTACATGTATTATTATCATGCTTACACCAACCCTCAAACGTTTAACTTCACTTTAAACCCATGAGAATGATTTGTCTGAACTGTACAGGCCAGGGCAGCACCTCGAGCTAAACAGATGCCTGCGTGGCTCACTGGTTAGCGACGCAGCTTTGCAGCCTTTCAACGCTTGCGTCCTGAGTTTGAATCCCGTGTGGGGTGTCCCCAAACTCGAGTGGGGTTTTCTTTTGCTGTACTTGAACCCTAGAGTTTGTAAAGTGCTGCTGAATACGTTGGCGCTATCTAAATAAAATGTATTTTTATTATTCTTGCACCAACCATCAAACTTTTAACTTCACTATAAACCCATGACAATGATTAGTCAGAACTACACAGGCCAGGGCAGCACCGTTTGTCAACCAAGTAGCTGCGTGGTTCAGTGGTTAGCGACACAGCCTTGCATCCTTTCAGCAATGGTGTCCTGAGTTCGAATCCCGTATGGGGTGTCCCCAAACTCAAGCAGGGTTTTCTTTTGCTGTACTTGAACCCTAGAGTTTGTAAAGTGCTGCTGAATACGTTGGGGCTATCTAAATAAAATGTATTTTTATTATTCTTGCACCAACCATCAAACTTTTAACTTCACTTTAAACATGACACTTATTAGTCAGAACTACACAGGCCAGGGCAGCAGCCTTTGTCAACCAGGTAGCTGCATGGTTTAGTGGTTAGCGACGCAGCCTTGCATCCTTTCAGCACTGGTGTCCTGAGTTCGAATCCCGTGTGGGGTGTCTCTAAACTCAAGTAGGGTTTTCTTTTGCTGTACTTGAACCCTAGAGTTTGTAAAGTGCTGCTGAATACGTTGGGGCTATATAAATAAAATGTATTTTTATTATTCTTGCACCAACCATCAGACTTTTAACTTCACTTTAAACCCATGACAATGATTTGTCAGAACTATACAGGCCAGGGCAGCAGCACATATCAACCAGATAGCTGCGTGGCTTAGTGGTTAGCGGCGCAGCTTTGCAGCCTTTCGACGAAGGTGTCCTGAGTTCGATTCCCCTGCCGTGCCGAAAAGAGCAACCTTTCCAAGGTAAGATTGTGGTGGTTTGGGGTTGGCGAGTGATGTGAGTGAAAGAGGGAGTCATGATGTCATCTATCGGGTGCGATCCATCGGGAGGCGGAGTAGGGGGAGACAGAGAAAGAGGGGTGTACCGTGAGGGAGGTACAGGTACGAGAGAGGGGGGCAAGGGGCAGACAGTGGAAGAGGGCAGCATGGGTGGGAGAAGGGTATAGGTACGAGAGAGGGGGAGACAGTGGAAGAGGGCAGCATGGGTGGGAGAAGGGTATACGAGGTGAGAGGTAAGCAGACTGGGAGGCAGAGACGGTGAAAGATGGGAGAAGCGTAGATCAATGGGGAGGAGTAAGCCATATAGGGAGTTGGGAAGGTAAGCTGAGAGTAGAAGAGGGGAGTATGGGTGGAAGAAGCAGGTGAGATAGCAAGGGGGAGACAGTGGAAGAGGGCAGCATGGGTGGGAGAAGGGTAGAGTAGGTGAGAGGTCAATAGGGAGATAGGGGAGACAGTGGAAGAGGGGAGCGTAGGTGGTAGGCTCGGTGAGAGATGGGAGAAGCATAGATCAATAGGGAGGAGTAAACCATAGGGAGTTGAGAAAAGGGGAGTATGGGTGCGAGAAGCAGGAAGGGGGTGGGAAAGATAGCGAGGAAGAGGGCAGCATGGGTGGGAAAGGGTAGACTAGGTAAGCCGACTGGGAGGCAGTGACAGGGAAGCATGAAAAGGGTTGACTTGGGTGGGAAAGTTGCGAGGGTGGGTTTGGGGATCCATGGTGAAGTAGGGAGCAGAGTGTAACCTTTTCTTAGAACAGACTGCACCCCTATTTTTACAGATAACCCCCTCTCTTATGCACTGCTCCCCATGGATAACCCTTATCTTACAGACTGTTCCCCACGGTTCCCTCCTTCGCTCAGACTGGTTCACCCCGTATCTTACACACCCATGGTTCATTTTAAGCGCTGCTCTCCATGGATCACTCCCTATCTCACAAACCATCCGTCCAACCCTCAGACTTTTAACTTTATTTCTTTCCTTCGCAATGACTGACGTAGTTCCTGAACTATACAGTTCTGCAGCCTGAAGGCTCTGTGCTCTCTTCACTTCCTGGATTTCCCGGCACATTGGTGGGCGGGGCTTCACTTGCTCTGCTATCTGCTATGCATTACCACAGTATGAAGCTGATGCGGAAACTGATGTAGCAGAGCTGGATTTGAGTCAGCTTGCATTACATACAGAGGTAACGGACTCCTTATCTCAGCCCTTATCAGCCAAATTCAATTAAACCGGCTGATAAGTGGAAAAGCTGAAGATAGACAGCACAGTAATCCCGAAGCTCTCAGCTCCCGCCCTCCCCTATCTGAGGAGCTCCGTTGCTTGTCAGCCCCTCCCTCCCCTCCTGAGAACAGGCAGCTACGTCACTTGGGAAATGAGCAGATAAGCCCAGTGGCCATAGAAACGCAGTGTCAACAATGAAGGGAATAAATTAAGATAGCGGCCAAACAAAGCAGTTTTGATAAAGCAATGTATTTAGGAAAAGTCTTAAATCCACATAAAATAGCAGTATAAATAAGATGCTTTTCATGGGACAAACCCTTTAAGCAGTCAGCTGCGTGGCTCAGTGCTTAGCAGCGCAGACTTTCAACGCTGGTGTCCTTAGTTCAAATCCCGTGTTGGGTTTCCCCAAGGGGGGGGCTGGTTTGGCTGTACTTGAACCCTACAGTTTGTAAAGTGCTGCTGAATACGTTGGTGCTATATAAATTACATGTATTATTATCATGCTTACACCAACCCTCAAACGTTTAACTTCACTTTAAACCCATGAGAATGATTTGTCTGAACTGTACAGGCCAGGGCAGCACCTCGAGCTAAACAGATGCCTGCGTGGCTCACTGGTTAGCGACGCAGCTTTGCAGCCTTTCAACGCTTGCGTCCTGAGTTTGAATCCCGTGTGGGGTGTCCCCAAACTCGAGTGGGGTTTTCTTTTGCTGTACTTGAACCCTAGAGTTTGTAAAGTGCTGCTGAATACGTTGGCGCTATCTAAATAAAATGTATTTTTATTATTCTTGCACCAACCATCAAACTTTTAACTTCACTATAAACCCATGACAATGATTAGTCAGAACTACACAGGCCAGGGCAGCACCGTTTGTCAACCAAGTAGCTGCGTGGTTCAGTGGTTAGCGACACAGCCTTGCATCCTTTCAGCAATGGTGTCCTGAGTTCGAATCCCGTATGGGGTGTCCCCAAACTCAAGCAGGGTTTTCTTTTGCTGTACTTGAACCCTAGAGTTTGTAAAGTGCTGCTGAATACGTTGGGGCTATCTAAATAAAATGTATTTTTATTATTCTTGCACCAACCATCAAACTTTTAACTTCACTTTAAACATGACACTTATTAGTCAGAACTACACAGGCCAGGGCAGCAGCCTTTGTCAACCAGGTAGCTGCATGGTTTAGTGGTTAGCGACGCAGCCTTGCATCCTTTCAGCACTGGTGTCCTGAGTTCGAATCCCGTGTGGGGTGTCTCTAAACTCAAGTAGGGTTTTCTTTTGCTGTACTTGAACCCTAGAGTTTGTAAAGTGCTGCTGAATACGTTGGGGCTATATAAATAAAATGTATTTTTATTATTCTTGCACCAACCATCAGACTTTTAACTTCACTTTAAACCCATGACAATGATTTGTCAGAACTATACAGGCCAGGGCAGCAGCACATATCAACCAGATAGCTGCGTGGCTTAGTGGTTAGCGGCGCAGCTTTGCAGCCTTTCGACGAAGGTGTCCTGAGTTCGATTCCCCTGCCGTGCCGAAAAGAGCAACCTTTCCAAGGTAAGATTGTGGTGGTTTGGGGTTGGCGAGTGATGTGAGTGAAAGAGGGAGTCATGATGTCATCTATCGGGTGCGATCCATCGGGAGGCGGAGTAGGGGGAGACAGAGAAAGAGGGGTGTACCGTGAGGGAGGTACAGGTACGAGAGAGGGGGGCAAGGGGCAGACAGTGGAAGAGGGCAGCATGGGTGGGAGAAGGGTATAGGTACGAGAGAGGGGGAGACAGTGGAAGAGGGCAGCATGGGTGGGAGAAGGGTATACGAGGTGAGAGGTAAGCAGACTGGGAGGCAGAGACGGTGAAAGATGGGAGAAGCGTAGATCAATGGGGAGGAGTAAGCCATATAGGGAGTTGGGAAGGTAAGCTGAGAGTAGAAGAGGGGAGTATGGGTGGAAGAAGCAGGTGAGATAGCAAGGGGGAGACAGTGGAAGAGGGCAGCATGGGTGGGAGAAGGGTAGAGTAGGTGAGAGGTCAATAGGGAGATAGGGGAGACAGTGGAAGAGGGGAGCGTAGGTGGTAGGCTCGGTGAGAGATGGGAGAAGCATAGATCAATAGGGAGGAGTAAACCATAGGGAGTTGAGAAAAGGGGAGTATGGGTGCGAGAAGCAGGAAGGGGGTGGGAAAGATAGCGAGGAAGAGGGCAGCATGGGTGGGAAAGGGTAGACTAGGTAAGCCGACTGGGAGGCAGTGACAGGGAAGCATGAAAAGGGTTGACTTGGGTGGGAAAGTTGCGAGGGTGGGTTTGGGGATCCATGGTGAAGTAGGGAGCAGAGTGTAACCTTTTCTTAGAACAGACTGCACCCCTATTTTTACAGATAACCCCCTCTCTTATGCACTGCTCCCCATGGATAACCCTTATCTTACAGACTGTTCCCCACGGTTCCCTCCTTCGCTCAGACTGGTTCACCCCGTATCTTACACACCCATGGTTCATTTTAAGCGCTGCTCTCCATGGATCACTCCCTATCTCACAAACCATCCGTCCAACCCTCAGACTTTTAACTTTATTTCTTTCCTTCGCAATGACTGACGTAGTTCCTGAACTATACAGTTCTGCAGCCTGAAGGCTCTGTGCTCTCTTCACTTCCTGGATTTCCCGGCACATTGGTGGGCGGGGCTTCACTTGCTCTGCTATCTGCTATGCATTACCACAGTATGAAGCTGATGCGGAAACTGATGTAGCAGAGCTGGATTTGAGTCAGCTTGCATTACATACAGAGGTAACGGACTCCTTATCTCAGCCCTTATCAGCCAAATTCAATTAAACCGGCTGATAAGTGGAAAAGCTGAAGATAGACAGCACAGTAATCCCGAAGCTCTCAGCTCCCGCCCTCCCCTATCTGAGGAGCTCCGTTGCTTGTCAGCCCCTCCCTCCCCTCCTGAGAACAGGCAGCTACGTCACTTGGGAAATGAGCAGATAAGCCCAGTGGCCATAGAAACGCAGTGTCAACAATGAAGGGAATAAATTAAGATAGCGGCCAAACAAAGCAGTTTTGATAAAGCAATGTATTTAGGAAAAGTCTTAAATCCACATAAAATAGCAGTATAAATAAGATGCTTTTCATGGGACAAACCCTTTAAGCAGTCAGCTGCGTGGCTCAGTGCTTAGCAGCGCAGACTTTCAACGCTGGTGTCCTTAGTTCAAATCCCGTGTTGGGTTTCCCCAAGGGGGGGGCTGGTTTGGCTGTACTTGAACCCTACAGTTTGTAAAGTGCTGCTGAATACGTTGGTGCTATATAAATTACATGTATTATTATCATGCTTACACCAACCCTCAAACGTTTAACTTCACTTTAAACCCATGAGAATGATTTGTCTGAACTGTACAGGCCAGGGCAGCACCTCGAGCTAAACAGATGCCTGCGTGGCTCACTGGTTAGCGACGCAGCTTTGCAGCCTTTCAACGCTTGCGTCCTGAGTTTGAATCCCGTGTGGGGTGTCCCCAAACTCGAGTGGGGTTTTCTTTTGCTGTACTTGAACCCTAGAGTTTGTAAAGTGCTGCTGAATACGTTGGCGCTATCTAAATAAAATGTATTTTTATTATTCTTGCACCAACCATCAAACTTTTAACTTCACTATAAACCCATGACAATGATTAGTCAGAACTACACAGGCCAGGGCAGCACCGTTTGTCAACCAAGTAGCTGCGTGGTTCAGTGGTTAGCGACACAGCCTTGCATCCTTTCAGCAATGGTGTCCTGAGTTCGAATCCCGTATGGGGTGTCCCCAAACTCAAGCAGGGTTTTCTTTTGCTGTACTTGAACCCTAGAGTTTGTAAAGTGCTGCTGAATACGTTGGGGCTATCTAAATAAAATGTATTTTTATTATTCTTGCACCAACCATCAAACTTTTAACTTCACTTTAAACATGACACTTATTAGTCAGAACTACACAGGCCAGGGCAGCAGCCTTTGTCAACCAGGTAGCTGCATGGTTTAGTGGTTAGCGACGCAGCCTTGCATCCTTTCAGCACTGGTGTCCTGAGTTCGAATCCCGTGTGGGGTGTCTCTAAACTCAAGTAGGGTTTTCTTTTGCTGTACTTGAACCCTAGAGTTTGTAAAGTGCTGCTGAATACGTTGGGGCTATATAAATAAAATGTATTTTTATTATTCTTGCACCAACCATCAGACTTTTAACTTCACTTTAAACCCATGACAATGATTTGTCAGAACTATACAGGCCAGGGCAGCAGCACATATCAACCAGATAGCTGCGTGGCTTAGTGGTTAGCGGCGCAGCTTTGCAGCCTTTCGACGAAGGTGTCCTGAGTTCGATTCCCCTGCCGTGCCGAAAAGAGCAACCTTTCCAAGGTAAGATTGTGGTGGTTTGGGGTTGGCGAGTGATGTGAGTGAAAGAGGGAGTCATGATGTCATCTATCGGGTGCGATCCATCGGGAGGCGGAGTAGGGGGAGACAGAGAAAGAGGGGTGTACCGTGAGGGAGGTACAGGTACGAGAGAGGGGGGCAAGGGGCAGACAGTGGAAGAGGGCAGCATGGGTGGGAGAAGGGTATAGGTACGAGAGAGGGGGAGACAGTGGAAGAGGGCAGCATGGGTGGGAGAAGGGTATACGAGGTGAGAGGTAAGCAGACTGGGAGGCAGAGACGGTGAAAGATGGGAGAAGCGTAGATCAATGGGGAGGAGTAAGCCATATAGGGAGTTGGGAAGGTAAGCTGAGAGTAGAAGAGGGGAGTATGGGTGGAAGAAGCAGGTGAGATAGCAAGGGGGAGACAGTGGAAGAGGGCAGCATGGGTGGGAGAAGGGTAGAGTAGGTGAGAGGTCAATAGGGAGATAGGGGAGACAGTGGAAGAGGGGAGCGTAGGTGGTAGGCTCGGTGAGAGATGGGAGAAGCATAGATCAATAGGGAGGAGTAAACCATAGGGAGTTGAGAAAAGGGGAGTATGGGTGCGAGAAGCAGGAAGGGGGTGGGAAAGATAGCGAGGAAGAGGGCAGCATGGGTGGGAAAGGGTAGACTAGGTAAGCCGACTGGGAGGCAGTGACAGGGAAGCATGAAAAGGGTTGACTTGGGTGGGAAAGTTGCGAGGGTGGGTTTGGGGATCCATGGTGAAGTAGGGAGCAGAGTGTAACCTTTTCTTAGAACAGACTGCACCCCTATTTTTACAGATAACCCCCTCTCTTATGCACTGCTCCCCATGGATAACCCTTATCTTACAGACTGTTCCCCACGGTTCCCTCCTTCGCTCAGACTGGTTCACCCCGTATCTTACACACCCATGGTTCATTTTAAGCGCTGCTCTCCATGGATCACTCCCTATCTCACAAACCATCCGTCCAACCCTCAGACTTTTAACTTTATTTCTTTCCTTCGCAATGACTGACGTAGTTCCTGAACTATACAGTTCTGCAGCCTGAAGGCTCTGTGCTCTCTTCACTTCCTGGATTTCCCGGCACATTGGTGGGCGGGGCTTCACTTGCTCTGCTATCTGCTATGCATTACCACAGTATGAAGCTGATGCGGAAACTGATGTAGCAGAGCTGGATTTGAGTCAGCTTGCATTACATACAGAGGTAACGGACTCCTTATCTCAGCCCTTATCAGCCAAATTCAATTAAACCGGCTGATAAGTGGAAAAGCTGAAGATAGACAGCACAGTAATCCCGAAGCTCTCAGCTCCCGCCCTCCCCTATCTGAGGAGCTCCGTTGCTTGTCAGCCCCTCCCTCCCCTCCTGAGAACAGGCAGCTACGTCACTTGGGAAATGAGCAGATAAGCCCAGTGGCCATAGAAACGCAGTGTCAACAATGAAGGGAATAAATTAAGATAGCGGCCAAACAAAGCAGTTTTGATAAAGCAATGTATTTAGGAAAAGTCTTAAATCCACATAAAATAGCAGTATAAATAAGATGCTTTTCATGGGACAAACCCTTTAAGCAGTCAGCTGCGTGGCTCAGTGCTTAGCAGCGCAGACTTTCAACGCTGGTGTCCTTAGTTCAAATCCCGTGTTGGGTTTCCCCAAGGGGGGGGCTGGTTTGGCTGTACTTGAACCCTACAGTTTGTAAAGTGCTGCTGAATACGTTGGTGCTATATAAATTACATGTATTATTATCATGCTTACACCAACCCTCAAACGTTTAACTTCACTTTAAACCCATGAGAATGATTTGTCTGAACTGTACAGGCCAGGGCAGCACCTCGAGCTAAACAGATGCCTGCGTGGCTCACTGGTTAGCGACGCAGCTTTGCAGCCTTTCAACGCTTGCGTCCTGAGTTTGAATCCCGTGTGGGGTGTCCCCAAACTCGAGTGGGGTTTTCTTTTGCTGTACTTGAACCCTAGAGTTTGTAAAGTGCTGCTGAATACGTTGGCGCTATCTAAATAAAATGTATTTTTATTATTCTTGCACCAACCATCAAACTTTTAACTTCACTATAAACCCATGACAATGATTAGTCAGAACTACACAGGCCAGGGCAGCACCGTTTGTCAACCAAGTAGCTGCGTGGTTCAGTGGTTAGCGACACAGCCTTGCATCCTTTCAGCAATGGTGTCCTGAGTTCGAATCCCGTATGGGGTGTCCCCAAACTCAAGCAGGGTTTTCTTTTGCTGTACTTGAACCCTAGAGTTTGTAAAGTGCTGCTGAATACGTTGGGGCTATCTAAATAAAATGTATTTTTATTATTCTTGCACCAACCATCAAACTTTTAACTTCACTTTAAACATGACACTTATTAGTCAGAACTACACAGGCCAGGGCAGCAGCCTTTGTCAACCAGGTAGCTGCATGGTTTAGTGGTTAGCGACGCAGCCTTGCATCCTTTCAGCACTGGTGTCCTGAGTTCGAATCCCGTGTGGGGTGTCTCTAAACTCAAGTAGGGTTTTCTTTTGCTGTACTTGAACCCTAGAGTTTGTAAAGTGCTGCTGAATACGTTGGGGCTATATAAATAAAATGTATTTTTATTATTCTTGCACCAACCATCAGACTTTTAACTTCACTTTAAACCCATGACAATGATTTGTCAGAACTATACAGGCCAGGGCAGCAGCACATATCAACCAGATAGCTGCGTGGCTTAGTGGTTAGCGGCGCAGCTTTGCAGCCTTTCGACGAAGGTGTCCTGAGTTCGATTCCCCTGCCGTGCCGAAAAGAGCAACCTTTCCAAGGTAAGATTGTGGTGGTTTGGGGTTGGCGAGTGATGTGAGTGAAAGAGGGAGTCATGATGTCATCTATCGGGTGCGATCCATCGGGAGGCGGAGTAGGGGGAGACAGAGAAAGAGGGGTGTACCGTGAGGGAGGTACAGGTACGAGAGAGGGGGGCAAGGGGCAGACAGTGGAAGAGGGCAGCATGGGTGGGAGAAGGGTATAGGTACGAGAGAGGGGGAGACAGTGGAAGAGGGCAGCATGGGTGGGAGAAGGGTATACGAGGTGAGAGGTAAGCAGACTGGGAGGCAGAGACGGTGAAAGATGGGAGAAGCGTAGATCAATGGGGAGGAGTAAGCCATATAGGGAGTTGGGAAGGTAAGCTGAGAGTAGAAGAGGGGAGTATGGGTGGAAGAAGCAGGTGAGATAGCAAGGGGGAGACAGTGGAAGAGGGCAGCATGGGTGGGAGAAGGGTAGAGTAGGTGAGAGGTCAATAGGGAGATAGGGGAGACAGTGGAAGAGGGGAGCGTAGGTGGTAGGCTCGGTGAGAGATGGGAGAAGCATAGATCAATAGGGAGGAGTAAACCATAGGGAGTTGAGAAAAGGGGAGTATGGGTGCGAGAAGCAGGAAGGGGGTGGGAAAGATAGCGAGGAAGAGGGCAGCATGGGTGGGAAAGGGTAGACTAGGTAAGCCGACTGGGAGGCAGTGACAGGGAAGCATGAAAAGGGTTGACTTGGGTGGGAAAGTTGCGAGGGTGGGTTTGGGGATCCATGGTGAAGTAGGGAGCAGAGTGTAACCTTTTCTTAGAACAGACTGCACCCCTATTTTTACAGATAACCCCCTCTCTTATGCACTGCTCCCCATGGATAACCCTTATCTTACAGACTGTTCCCCACGGTTCCCTCCTTCGCTCAGACTGGTTCACCCCGTATCTTACACACCCATGGTTCATTTTAAGCGCTGCTCTCCATGGATCACTCCCTATCTCACAAACCATCCGTCCAACCCTCAGACTTTTAACTTTATTTCTTTCCTTCGCAATGACTGACGTAGTTCCTGAACTATACAGTTCTGCAGCCTGAAGGCTCTGTGCTCTCTTCACTTCCTGGATTTCCCGGCACATTGGTGGGCGGGGCTTCACTTGCTCTGCTATCTGCTATGCATTACCACAGTATGAAGCTGATGCGGAAACTGATGTAGCAGAGCTGGATTTGAGTCAGCTTGCATTACATACAGAGGTAACGGACTCCTTATCTCAGCCCTTATCAGCCAAATTCAATTAAACCGGCTGATAAGTGGAAAAGCTGAAGATAGACAGCACAGTAATCCCGAAGCTCTCAGCTCCCGCCCTCCCCTATCTGAGGAGCTCCGTTGCTTGTCAGCCCCTCCCTCCCCTCCTGAGAACAGGCAGCTACGTCACTTGGGAAATGAGCAGATAAGCCCAGTGGCCATAGAAACGCAGTGTCAACAATGAAGGGAATAAATTAAGATAGCGGCCAAACAAAGCAGTTTTGATAAAGCAATGTATTTAGGAAAAGTCTTAAATCCACATAAAATAGCAGTATAAATAAGATGCTTTTCATGGGACAAACCCTTTAAGCAGTCAGCTGCGTGGCTCAGTGCTTAGCAGCGCAGACTTTCAACGCTGGTGTCCTTAGTTCAAATCCCGTGTTGGGTTTCCCCAAGGGGGGGGGCTGGTTTGGCTGTACTTGAACCCTACAGTTTGTAAAGTGCTGCTGAATACGTTGGTGCTATATAAATTACATGTATTATTATCATGCTTACACCAACCCTCAAACGTTTAACTTCACTTTAAACCCATGAGAATGATTTGTCTGAACTGTACAGGCCAGGGCAGCACCTCGAGCTAAACAGATGCCTGCGTGGCTCACTGGTTAGCGACGCAGCTTTGCAGCCTTTCAACGCTTGCGTCCTGAGTTTGAATCCCGTGTGGGGTGTCCCCAAACTCGAGTGGGGTTTTCTTTTGCTGTACTTGAACCCTAGAGTTTGTAAAGTGCTGCTGAATACGTTGGCGCTATCTAAATAAAATGTATTTTTATTATTCTTGCACCAACCATCAAACTTTAACTTCACTATAAACCCATGACAATGATTAGTCAGAACTACACAGGCCAGGGCAGCACCGTTTGTCAACCAAGTAGCTGCGTGGTTCAGTGGTTAGCGACACAGCCTTGCATCCTTTCAGCAATGGTGTCCTGAGTTCGAATCCCGTATGGGGTGTCCCCAAACTCAAGCAGGGTTTTCTTTTGCTGTACTTGAACCCTAGAGTTTGTAAAGTGCTGCTGAATACGTTGGGGCTATCTAAATAAAATGTATTTTTATTATTCTTGCACCAACCATCAAACTTTTAACTTCACTTTAAACATGACACTTATTAGTCAGAACTACACAGGCCAGGGCAGCAGCCTTTGTCAACCAGGTAGCTGCATGGTTTAGTGGTTAGCGACGCAGCCTTGCATCCTTTCAGCACTGGTGTCCTGAGTTCGAATCCCGTGTGGGGTGTCTCTAAACTCAAGTAGGGTTTTCTTTTGCTGTACTTGAACCCTAGAGTTTGTAAAGTGCTGCTGAATACGTTGGGGCTATATAAATAAAATGTATTTTTATTATTCTTGCACCAACCATCAGACTTTTAACTTCACTTTAAACCCATGACAATGATTTGTCAGAACTATACAGGCCAGGGCAGCAGCACATATCAACCAGATAGCTGCGTGGCTTAGTGGTTAGCGGCGCAGCTTTGCAGCCTTTCGACGAAGGTGTCCTGAGTTCGATTCCCCTGCCGTGCCGAAAAGAGCAACCTTTCCAAGGTAAGATTGTGGTGGTTTGGGGTTGGCGAGTGATGTGAGTGAAAGAGGGAGTCATGATGTCATCTATCGGGTGCGATCCATCGGGAGGCGGAGTAGGGGGAGACAGAGAAAGAGGGGTGTACCGTGAGGGAGGTACAGGTACGAGAGAGGGGGGCAAGGGGCAGACAGTGGAAGAGGGCAGCATGGGTGGGAGAAGGGTATAGGTACGAGAGAGGGGGAGACAGTGGAAGAGGGCAGCATGGGTGGGAGAAGGGTATACGAGGTGAGAGGTAAGCAGACTGGGAGGCAGAGACGGTGAAAGATGGGAGAAGCGTAGATCAATGGGGAGGAGTAAGCCATATAGGGAGTTGGGAAGGTAAGCTGAGAGTAGAAGAGGGGAGTATGGGTGGAAGAAGCAGGTGAGATAGCAAGGGGGAGACAGTGGAAGAGGGCAGCATGGGTGGGAGAAGGGTAGAGTAGGTGAGAGGTCAATAGGGAGATAGGGGAGACAGTGGAAGAGGGGAGCGTAGGTGGTAGGCTCGGTGAGAGATGGGAGAAGCATAGATCAATAGGGAGGAGTAAACCATAGGGAGTTGAGAAAAGGGGAGTATGGGTGCGAGAAGCAGGAAGGGGGTGGGAAAGATAGCGAGGAAGAGGGCAGCATGGGTGGGAAAGGGTAGACTAGGTAAGCCGACTGGGAGGCAGTGACAGGGAAGCATGAAAAGGGTTGACTTGGGTGGGAAAGTTGCGAGGGTGGGTTTGGGGATCCATGGTGAAGTAGGGAGCAGAGTGTAACCTTTTCTTAGAACAGACTGCACCCCTATTTTTACAGATAACCCCCTCTCTTATGCACTGCTCCCCATGGATAACCCTTATCTTACAGACTGTTCCCCACGGTTCCCTCCTTCGCTCAGACTGGTTCACCCCGTATCTTACACACCCATGGTTCATTTTAAGCGCTGCTCTCCATGGATCACTCCCTATCTCACAAACCATCCGTCCAACCCTCAGACTTTTAACTTTATTTCTTTCCTTCGCAATGACTGACGTAGTTCCTGAACTATACAGTTCTGCAGCCTGAAGGCTCTGTGCTCTCTTCACTTCCTGGATTTCCCGGCACATTGGTGGGCGGGGCTTCACTTGCTCTGCTATCTGCTATGCATTACCACAGTATGAAGCTGATGCGGAAACTGATGTAGCAGAGCTGGATTTGAGTCAGCTTGCATTACATACAGAGGTAACGGACTCCTTATCTCAGCCCTTATCAGCCAAATTCAATTAAACCGGCTGATAAGTGGAAAAGCTGAAGATAGACAGCACAGTAATCCCGAAGCTCTCAGCTCCCGCCCTCCCCTATCTGAGGAGCTCCGTTGCTTGTCAGCCCCTCCCTCCCCTCCTGAGAACAGGCAGCTACGTCACTTGGGAAATGAGCAGATAAGCCCAGTGGCCATAGAAACGCAGTGTCAACAATGAAGGGAATAAATTAAGATAGCGGCCAAACAAAGCAGTTTTGATAAAGCAATGTATTTAGGAAAAGTCTTAAATCCACATAAAATAGCAGTATAAATAAGATGCTTTTCATGGGACAAACCCTTTAAGCAGTCAGCTGCGTGGCTCAGTGCTTAGCAGCGCAGACTTTCAACGCTGGTGTCCTTAGTTCAAATCCCGTGTTGGGTTTCCCCAAGGGGGGGGCTGGTTTGGCTGTACTTGAACCCTACAGTTTGTAAAGTGCTGCTGAATACGTTGGTGCTATATAAATTACATGTATTATTATCATGCTTACACCAACCCTCAAACGTTTAACTTCACTTTAAACCCATGAGAATGATTTGTCTGAACTGTACAGGCCAGGGCAGCACCTCGAGCTAAACAGATGCCTGCGTGGCTCACTGGTTAGCGACGCAGCTTTGCAGCCTTTCAACGCTTGCGTCCTGAGTTTGAATCCCGTGTGGGGTGTCCCCAAACTCGAGTGGGGTTTTCTTTTGCTGTACTTGAACCCTAGAGTTTGTAAAGTGCTGCTGAATACGTTGGCGCTATCTAAATAAAATGTATTTTTATTATTCTTGCACCAACCATCAAACTTTTAACTTCACTATAAACCCATGACAATGATTAGTCAGAACTACACAGGCCAGGGCAGCACCGTTTGTCAACCAAGTAGCTGCGTGGTTCAGTGGTTAGCGACACAGCCTTGCATCCTTTCAGCAATGGTGTCCTGAGTTCGAATCCCGTATGGGGTGTCCCCAAACTCAAGCAGGGTTTTCTTTTGCTGTACTTGAACCCTAGAGTTTGTAAAGTGCTGCTGAATACGTTGGGGCTATCTAAATAAAATGTATTTTTATTATTCTTGCACCAACCATCAAACTTTTAACTTCACTTTAAACATGACACTTATTAGTCAGAACTACACAGGCCAGGGCAGCAGCCTTTGTCAACCAGGTAGCTGCATGGTTTAGTGGTTAGCGACGCAGCCTTGCATCCTTTCAGCACTGGTGTCCTGAGTTCGAATCCCGTGTGGGGTGTCTCTAAACTCAAGTAGGGTTTTCTTTTGCTGTACTTGAACA
>NW_027439850.1:0-42647 GCF_031893055.1 Leptodactylus fuscus
TTAGCACTGCAGCCTTGCAGCGCTGGAGTCCTGGTGTTCAAATCCCGCCAAGGGCATAAAACCATCCGCAAGGAGTTTGTATGTTCTCCCTGTGTTTGCATGGATGTCCATCCCATATTCCAAAGACATACTGATAGGGAAAAATGTACATTGTGAGCTCTATGTGGGGCTCACATTCTACATTTAAAAAAATAAATAAATCATGTGCCATCTTGATAAGTTTGTAGCCACTAGAAGAAAGCTGGACTTCTGGGAACTATCTACACTATATAATGTGCAGTGATATTGTATGTAGTTGATACCCCTTGCAGCAGTACTATAGTATAAATGTCCCCCACCCTCTTGACTCAAATAACTAAAATGCAGCACTACAACTACCCTACAGCATGATCCCCTGTTTCCAACAAAATGTACAATAAGTTTCACTTATTTCAGCACTGAACCCATGAATTGGTTTGATTCCCTTCAGGTGCAAATGGAGGAAAGTAAAGGGGAATCTGAGACAGATGTCCGCTTCAGATTCAACTCTACATTTCGGTCCTGTGGAGCTCAAAATGGAAAGCTAAAGCAGAACCTTAGTTTTCCGCTATTGCTTTACTCACTGAGTGCTTGGCATCATGGACTCTGCAGCTGAGTCGGCAATGGAGCTCACGGCAAAATTGAGCCAGGCTGCTTAGTTTTTCAGCATCCTATTTCACTCTATGACTCCCATTTGAAAACAATGGAAGGTAGATTTAGGATGGAATTTGGCACTGATTTTGAGACAGAAACCATCTTATGTCGGGATCCCACATGGTGTAAACGCCACTGGAAAAATTGTGGCATTTTACAGTCAGAGCAAAGTGAATGGTGTTCTAGTGAATCCCATGTCCACTTTACAGTAAAAACCATGTTGCAGAAATGCCATGATTTCCAAAACCAGTGAGGTTTTGCAAATTGCAGTATGTCAATTATACCCATGGAAATGCTGACAGTTTCCCCATAGTATAATTGAAACAGAAAGTCCACAGAGGAAACTTCTGCAAACTCTCTGTCTAAAGCACTGCAAGAAGAATCGTGATTAATAGAGATGAGCGAACAGTGTTCTATCGAACACATGTTCGATCGGATATCAGGGTGTTCGCCATGTTCGAATCGAATCGAACACCACGTGGTAAAGTGCGCCAAAATTCGATTCCCCTCCCACCTTCCCTGGCGCCTTTTTTGCACCAATAACAGCGCAGGGGAGGTGGGACAGGAACTACGACACTGGGGGCATTGAAAAAAATTGGAAAAAGTCATTGGCTGCCGAAATCAGGTGACCTCCATTTTAGACGAATAGTGGATTTCAAATCCGGGTCATATGAGAATGTGAACTTTGTGACTATGAGACAGGGATAGCTGTACAGGCAGGGATAGCTAGGGATAACCTTTATTTAGGGGGGAATGTTATTAAAAATAACTTTTTGGGGCTCTATCGGGTGTGTAATTGTGATTTTTGTGAGATAAACTTTTTCCCATAGGGATGCATTGGCCAGCGCTGATTGGCCGAATTCCGTACTCTGGCCAATCAGTGCTGGCCAATGCATTCTATTAGCTTGATGAAGCAGAGTGTGCACAAGGGTTCAAGCGCACCCTCGGCTCTGATGTAGCAGAGCCGAGGCTGCACAAGGGTTCAAGCGCACCCTCGGCTCTGATGTAGGAGAGCCGAGGGTGCACTTGAACCCTTGTGCACCCTCAGCTCTGCTACATCAGAGCCGAGGGTGCGCTTGAACCCTTGTGCACACTCTGCTTCATCAAGCTAATAGAATGCATTGGCCAGCGCTGATTGGCCAATGTATTCTATTAGCCTGATGAAGTAGAGCTGAATGTGTGTGCTAAGCACACACATTCAGCTCTACTTCATCGGGCTAATAGAATGCATTGGCCAGCGCTGATTGGCCAGAGTACGGAACTCGACCAATCAGCGCTGGCTCTGCTGGAGGAGGCGGAGTCTAAGATCGCTCCACACCAGTCTCCATTCAGGTCCGACCTTAGACTCCGCCTCCTCCGGCAGAGCCAGCGCTGATTGGCCGAAGGCTGGCCAATGCATTCCTATGCGAATGCAGAGACTTAGCAGTGCTGAGTCAGTTTTGCTCAACTACACATCTGATGCACACTCGGCACTGCTACATCAGATGTAGCAATCTGATGTAGCAGAGCCGAGGGTGCACTAGAACCCCTGTGCAAACTCAGTTCACGCTAATAGAATGCATTGGCCAGCGCTGATTGGCCAATGCATTCTATTAGCCCGATGAAGTAGAGCTGAATGTGTGTGCTAAGCACACACATTCAGCACTGCTTCATCAAGCCAATACAATGCATTAGCCAGTGCTGATTGGCCAGAGTACGGAATTCGGCCAATCAGCGCTGGCCAATGCATTCTATTAGCCCGATGAAGTAGAGCTGAATGTGTGTGCTAAGCACACACATTCAGCACTGCTTCATCAAGCCAATACAATGCATTAGCCAGTGCTGATTGGCCAGAGTACGGAATTCGGCCAATCAGCGCTGGCTCTGCTGGAGGAGGCGGAGTCTAAGATCGCTCCACACCAGTCTCCATTCAGGTCCGACCTTAGACTCCGCCTCCTCCAGCAGAGCCAGCGCTGATTGGTCGAGTTCCGTACTCTGGCCAATCAGCGCTGGCCAATGCATTCTATTAGCCCGATGAAGTAGAGCTGAATGTGTGTGCTTAGCACACACATTCAGCTCTACTTCATCAGGCTAATAGAATGCATTGGCCAGCGCTGATTGGCCGAATTCCGTACTCTGGCCAATCAGCACTGGCTAATGCATTGTATTGGCTTGATGAAGCAGTGCTGAATGTGTGTGCTTAGCACACACATTCAGCTCTACTTCATCGGGCTAATAGAATGCATTGGCCAATCAGCGCTGGCCAATGCATTCTATTAGCGTGAACTGAGTTTGCACAGGGGTTCTAGTGCACCCTCGGCTCTGCTACATCAGATTGCTACATCTGATGTAGCAGTGCCGAGTGTGCATCAGATGTGTAGTTGAGCAAAACTGACTCAGCACTGCTAAGTCTGCATTCGCATAGGAATGCATTGGCCAGCCTTCGGCCAATCAGCGCTGGCTCTGCCGGAGGAGGCGGAGTCTAAGGTCGGACCTGAATGGAGACTGGTGTGGAGCTATCTTAGACTCCGCCTCCTCCAGCAGAGCCAGCGCTGATTGGTCGAGTTCCGTACTCTGGCCAATCAGCACTGGCCAATGCATTTCTATGGGGAAAAGTTAGCTTGCGAAAATCGCAAACTGACAGGGATTTCCATGAAATAAAGTGACTTTTATGCCCCCAGACATGCTTCCCCTGCTGTCCCAGTGTCATTCCAGGGTGTTGGTATCATTTCCTGGGGTGTCATAGTGGACTTGGTGACCCTCCAGACACGAATTTGGGTTTCCCCCTTAACGAGTTTATGTTCCCCATAGACTATAATGGGGTTCGAAACCCATTCGAACACTCGAACAGTGAGCGGCTGTTCGAATCGAATTTCGAACCTCGAACATTTTAGTGTTCGCTCATCTCTAGTGATTAAGGTTGAGCCAATCTTGAGATTTCAGGATCGTTTTTAAAATCCAATTTCCGATCATTTTCCATCCTAATGCAAGTCAATGGGATTTTTTAATGTTCGAAAATCAGATTTTAAAAACGATCCTATTCACTACACAGCGTGGAGTCCAAAAATTGAAGGTTTACATTTTTGGACTCCATGCTGTGTAGTGATTAAAAAATCCGCTGGCTACTTAGGCGCCCCTGCAGTCCGGTTACCTGCACAGAACCACTTCCGCTCCCCGGAGCTCCGGGCCGTTGTTCTCTGTCCTCTCTTCTCTCATTCAGACGCTGACACTCCCTGTACCAGCCCACACTTTCCTAATCCACAACAAGCCCCACCTACTCCCAACATCAGTCACACTAGCCTAGGGAGGCGTGGGCCCACACGGCGCTCAGCCAGTGTGTTAATGAGAGAGGAGAGGACAGAGAACAAAGACCCAGAGCTTCGGGGAGAGGCAGCGCTTTTGTGCAGGTAACTAGGGTTGAGCGATCAGGATCGGAATTCTGTTCCCGATCTTTTTTAGACGGGATTGGAACCCGACCGCAAAATTTTCTCAATCGCTGATCGGGATCCGATCTTTTCCGATCCCAATTGCTGAACCCTAACCGTGATGCATTGCCATTGTGGTTTTTCCCACGTTTTTTTTTTTTTTTGTTGCTGCATGATGTGACATGGCACCTTAGCCTTAAAGTCACTACCAGTGAACACTCTAGGGGTAAGTTCACACATAATTTTTTGGTCAGGATTTTGAGACCGTATTCGCCTCAAAATCCTGACCAAAAAGACGTTTCTTCCGGTTCCCGGGAAAAAGAAGCAACATGCTCATTCTTCAGGCAGAGTCGCCTTGCGATTCGGCCTGAAGACACTCCCTCCTCCGGACTAGGCCAATTCATTGGGCCTAATCCGAAGCGGAGTGCGCGGCTGGATGCCGGAAACTGAGGTGGCCTCCGCCTCAGATTCCAGACCAAAAATCACTGTGTGAACTTACCCTTAAGGTTTGCATGTGGCACTGAATGAGTTAACCACAGGGAGTCTTCTATGCAGAGTGAGACTGTCTATTATAGATACTCACCTACCACCGAGACAATACTTGTGCAGTAACCTCGCTGGAATTGTACGTCAAGTGCCTGAGTTGAAGTCAGAGGTTATTAAAGTATCACTTCATCAAGGTACAGTAAGGGGTTAAGCATGATACATTCATCACACAAAAATAATTTTTAATCACATTCCACTGCATATTTTTGAGATTACTTAAATACCATATAGCGGCCTCCAGTAAGTGCACATATATAATACAGTTCATCACCCGGTAATCACTTGATAAAATATACTAATTTAAGAAGACAGTGTGAGCCGCCAGTGTTTGATACAACATTTATCGCTTGCTTATAAACAATAGGACTTCATGGTGTGAATGTCAATGTGAGCTCTTCTATGTCATAAAGCCATTGCAAAGTGCATTTCCAGCAGTAAGTCTAACTGTGAGCTTTGATGCACTAGAAAAGATACCGCTAAACTGGGGTCATCAGTTAGAGGAAAACAATTTCCCTCACACAGAGCGGCAGACTTACCACTGTGTACTTGACACAGACAGATTGGTTAAAAAGATAGAGAGGGCGAAGGAAATCGCACATACACCATCCTGAATAATAGTGGCTGCAATGCAAGAAATCTCCCACCTCTGACCAAGGAAAAACCCGACCGAAATAAATGACGTTTTTCTTTAATGGCTGCATATACTTGAGCTGACAGAATGACAGGTTCACGTTGCTGCATATTTACACTTTAATATGCAATTGCTTTGATTTACCTGCCCTTTTAAATAAAACGTCCACAGAACTGTTCAAACACACTATTTCCTGGCAGCCGCGATGGAGAATTTCAGTGATTTAGGTTCAGATTTTGTTTCATGCCATAAAGAGAGATTTAAGAAGGGGCCTTGTTTTGTAATTTAAAAACTTTCGCACAAACCCGTTTCTCATGATCCAAGGCGGTTGTGGCAACCGCAAGTGAAGGAGAAAAAAAAAACTAAACAACTTTATAAATATTAAATCTGTTTTGCAAAAGCTATTAAGGTCACATATTTCAGCTGTCAGTGATATGCTGTAAGAATGGCTTTAAAGAATAGGCTGCACAATTGGGAAGACAGTTTGAAGTCATTTAAAACAATGACATTAATTCATGTAGATTGCTTGTATGGTTTTGTACTTGCCGAAACCCCATAGTATCATTTGTTCTCGACCTATAATAAATGAAACAAATGCATGTACTCTTAGGCCTGGGTGGTTCATATGCAGAGATAGACTGCAAACATTCGCAAGTCACGCTGTTTATGCAAGTGAATCCAATTTGGAGAATAACTACAGATATAGAAGAATACATTTTGTTATAGATTTTGCTGCGGTTTTTTGAGACAAAACCAGGAGTGGATTGAGCAGAAGGGAGAAGTATAAGAACTTCTTATGTATTTTTCATATCTATACATAAGGAAAAATATCTTTGTACTGTGTTAGCCAGTGGATATGAAATATAAAAAATTGAGAGTCTTCAGTAGTTGATACCTTTTTTAATGGCTAAGTAAAATGATGACAGATTGCAAGCTTTCGAGGCTCTAGGCCCCTTCCTTAGGCATAATATAACTCATTTTTTTTTATATTTCATATCTATAGCAGTCACTCTTGGCTTTAGATTAAAAAAAAAAACGCACCAAATCTGCAACAAAAAAAGTGCTTTTCTGCCATATGGAGCCTTAGCTTAAAGGGGTTGTCCCATCACAAGGATCCTATCTATACTGCTTGTTACTGTGGATGTAAGACTTTTCCTAAATACACTGCTTCAGCAAAACTGCTTTGTTTGTCCACTAGCTTACTTTATTCAATTCATTGTTGACACAGCCCTTGACTTATCTGCTCAAAAGTCAAGTGATGTATCTGCCTGCTGTCAGGGGGAGGGAGGAGGGGCTAAGTGCACGGGAGCGAGCGAGCCTGTGGTTCTAGCTATTCCTGTGTCTACACCACATGTGTCCTAGGTCCTGCACTAAGATAGGGGAGAGGAGCTGCTTGCATTTCTGAACTCGTCTTCTGTTCTCCCAGCTATCAGGCTAGCTAATTCAATTGTGTTCATTATGGCAGAGACAGGCAGTCTCTGTATGTAACACAGAATGGAGTTGCTCCTGCCTGTACTTCATAGTTCAATATTGTGCATATAGTGTTTAAGGTCCTTTGATGACATCACAAGCCCTTCAGCCACCCCATAGGAACATGCTATGCGATGGGCAGAGCTACACGCTAATTTTGGGGCGGAGCTAAACGGCAGGTTGCCGCCCACCAAATGATGCAAGAAACCAGGAAGAAAGAAGATTTTACAGCAGTGAAGACTGGTGAGTATGCGACGTGGGAATACCCCTTTAAGGCTAGGTTCACCATTTTAACGCTTCTAAAATAACAAGAGTCTTTATGGATGGGAACAGAGGACTCATATTGTTTCCATTCATTCATCCTCTAATAATATTGACCTTAGTCCTAAAAAGAGGAATCAGTAAAAAATTAGATTTTTGTTAATTTTTGGTGCAAAATCGTTGTGATCAGGAGCATTGCAATAGGGGGTGCAGAGGTAGCCATTGTTACTGGGCCTTGGACCCTGATAGGGTCCAAATGCCACATAAAAGATACCACTATTCTAAATAGTACTAGGTAGATAGTTGTCCCATTACATATTTTGCACTGGGGCCCAAGAGCTTTAAGCCTCTGGATGTCTTTAAAAAAATTATATTTTGTGTGACATGTTTACACTGACATATAGATTTGTGTACAGATTCCTTACCTGTCCTCATCTCTGGAAATGTTCAGAGACCAGTATCACAAGTCAAAAGAAATATGAAAAACACTTTTTTAAAGAATTTTTGATGATTTTACTTTTAATTTTACATGTTAGTATATTTTTCTTAAGTATATACGGCAATTTTCACTCTTTCCATTTACCCTAATAGCAGCCTTACACTCGCTAATTCTGTAGGACTTTTCATTGCAGTAGCAACCTCATTTCTATAACAAACAAGATAGACAGTATCACAATAGAAGTTCACACCTCTACAGACAACACCCATAGTAACATATCATTACAAACGCTACAGACAATAGATGATGTCACAACTAGGGTTGAGCCGATCTTGACTTTTCAGGATCGATTTTAAAATCCGATTTCTGATCATTTTTCATTCGAACCCGATCTCGATCCCAATTCCGATCCCAATGCAAGTCAATGGGATTTTTTAATTAATCGGAGATCGGATTTTAAAAGCAATCCTATTCACTATACAGCATGGAATCTAACAATTGTTAGAATCCACGCTGTGTAGTGAATCACTAAAGTAGCCAGAGGATTTTTTTTTAATCCTCTGGCTACTTAGTCCCCCCTGGTGTCCACTTACCTCCAGAGATGGCTGGTCCGGTGCCCAGTGCCTTCCTTCTTCTTTGCACGCTGCTCTTCTCCCTTCGCTGTCCCCTCCCTGCCAGGTTAGGAGGGTGTGAGCAGGTTAGGAGAGTGTGGGGGGTAATGGGAGGGGAGACGTCACGTCTCCCTGCCCTGTACCCGCCCACACTCTCCTAAGCCACAAGCCCCGCCTACCTAGCGCTTCAAACACTAACCTGGGAGGCGAGGCAAGAAGAAGGATTGCACCGGAGCAGCCATCTCTAGAGGTAAGTAGCTGCTAAAGATGTTTAGTATGAATGGAGGCAGCCGGCGCGCAGGGGGTTAAGGCTGTGTGCTGGCTGCTTCCATTCATTCCTATGGAACTGCCGTGGAACCTTCACACTGAGTATTCAGCATATACTCAATGTGAAGGCTAAGCAAAGCATTGTGGGAAAAGATCACCGATCTCGATCCCACATAAAAAGATCGAGTTCCGATGGCGATTGTGAAATTTTCTCGATCGCCGATCGGAATCTGATCTTTTCTGAACACGATCGCTCAACTCTAGTCACAGCTTATCTACTTGCCTCTCTACACAGAGCATGTCATACTGTTTGAGCATCATATCCGACACAACCGGCACTGGGACACACCTTCCCGTGACTTTTGGCCATTGAGTGTATATCACTAAAATAGTAGCAGAGAAGCTCAGGCGAGATGGAAGCCCATGTAATAATATACAGAAAATAGAATAAAAATGCTACTATGAGAAAATAAAATCAGATTACAAAAAGTAACATATTTCACTCTCGTGATATTCATTTTTTGTTTTATCAAAGTGGTATAGTAATATTTACCTTTTTGTTTTTAAAACCAAAACCCATTGAAGTTACATATCCCTGGCTGCCTCTGCAGTTGAGTATTCATTGCACTGAAAACCATAAAAAAAATCTAAACAGGCTCTTTATTCCCATTAACATCTGTTTACCCATAACCATATCTTGAACCAGAACAATTGGGGCCTCATTTTTAGTGGTAAAACCAGCAGTGAAGAGATTGAGTGTCTCGACCTGATTCTAAGGACAGAGGACAATAAAATTCTTACTAGGACTTACTGTAAGGAAGTCGACTGTAATTGTCTTTTAGACTTCCAAAGCTGCCATCTCCGAAGATGGAAAGAAAACGTGCCCTTTGGGCAGTTTATACGCATACGGTGCAACTGTAGGCAATGATCTGACTAGGATTGACAGAGCGCCATTCTGTTTGATGTGAAGAGAAAAGTTACCCAAGGGCCATCATCACTGCTGCCCAACAGAAGGCCTCTGGCTTATCACAGCAGGATTATCTTTCATCTCGTCCTAGGACACCCCAGGCTGACTACAAATGCAATTTTCTTACTATTTATAACGGTGCATACAATGAGATTCGTTCGATTGTGAGAAACACTGGCCAAAATTACTCAACGACTTGCACCTCCAGAAGTCCTTACCGGCAAAGCAAGATTTACTTTTAGGTATGCCAGGACCCTGAAGAGCCTGATAGCCCCCAGCAGGTTTAGGGATGGAACCAATACTGCGCCCTCGTCAACTGAACATACTAAAAAGGGCAGTGTGTTGTGGGAAGAAATAATGCAAGTGCTGGTCTTGTATCTCCCATTATGTGGACCAAGTCACAAGTCACACCACCAATGAAAGGTTCTCCTTGAAAACACGTTTGGACTGTTCTTTGGCCTTTATCATGAATTTATTGGAGTGCCTATGTGGGCTCCAGTATATAAGGAGGGCCATTATGGCGATAAGGGTCAGACTTAACAAACACAGGTCTAACGTTATCAATGGCTATATGAAACACAGTGTTTCCAGAAATGTGGAGCAGAATCACAACAGTGATTTCACTGGTTTTAGGGTCACTCCTATCGATATAGTACATCGAACCTGCCATAACAGGTTTCACTTGTTAAGGCATAAGGAGATTTTTTGGATATATTGTTTCAATTGTCTCACACCGAAGAGCCTCAATGAAACTCTTGAAGACATCACACATTAGCCTCTGTGTTATATTTTGACCTAGCCCCTTATAGTTATGTCTTCTGGCTACATGTTCATATTTTATATAGATTTTTTATATAGATTTTATACAGTATGTTTTTAATATACGTGTTTATATTTGTTCCACTATAAGTTTGCATAATAGTGCATATATTCATAAATTTCCTACCATATTCATAATTTTCCTACCATATGTATGTTTCTCCCCACTAATACTCTTGCTTGCTTCTTTTATCTTCTTTGTTTTTTGGGTTTTTTTCATCCTTTTTTGTTTCTTGCTTATTTCATTTATTTCATGTATCTTATTTTATTTATTTCTAGCTCTTTACTAAAGTCTGTGTATTCATTAAAGAGCTAGAAAGGTGTTAGGGTATGTTCACATGGCGGAAAATTAAGATGAATTAGTTAGAAAGGCTGAAGGACCTTCTATACTCAGGAGCAGTCCAGTCAGCAGGTTGATGCTAGAATGGATTGGGAAAAAAGAGGTGCTGCCTGGTGCTGTGGATCCAGAAAATGGTGCTACCTTCTGTGACTATAAGGATGAGGCACCACCCGCTGTATCCACATCACACCAGACAGGTTAGGGTTTCATATAGGAGAGGCATAGTTGCCTTTCCTTCCACAATGCAATAAACAAAATTGCCTAGGCGAGTGTGTTAGCTGTGACGGGCTGGCCAGACTGCACCAGAGATGTAGAATTGGGGATGATTTGCTGCAAGTTTAGCAGATTTTATTTGGAGAGAATGCTACTGCCGATGGGCTAGAAGTGGAAACATGGAGAATGTATAGTAAAAGAAGAAATGGTTGATAGGCAATGCTCCTATAAGTGATGTTTTATTGTGGTGTTTGACTGTACTGAGAGGTATTTTCTGCTTCATGCTGGTATTTCGTGCTGCCAGTGAGATATTCTGCCCTGCACATTGTCATTTGGTGTTGCTACAGGTATTATGTGTGCTGTACTATGGTATTTAGTGGCCATTGGTAAAGGTATTATATACAGCACAGTGGCATTTTTTTGGGAACATAGTTGTAGTGTTTCTTTGTTGGTAAAGCCCTGGCATCACAACAGATTGAGTGATGAGGCCCAAGTCAAAAAAGTTTAAGAAGCCCTGATCTAGAATATTCCTATATCGGTTGGACTTGATGGACTGATGTCTTCATCTAATCTCATCTACTATGTAACTATGTAACTATATATTTCTAATTACAATACACTGCACGGAGTTACTGTTAGGATGGGGTCCTGCAGGTTTCCCATCCAGCGCACAGCGCCACCTGCTGGCCAATCCAACTCTCGCCCTCGGCGTCGTACAGTGAGCTGTATGAAATTTAAGTCCCATTCTTCTCTTACTGAGCAGGCTCAGACCTTTTGGAGGCACTCAGAGGCTAAGTCCCATTCTGCCCATACTGAGCATGTCCGGTGAAGTATGGCCACCACCCCTGTGGGCGGGGACTTGCCTTTATATAGTGTGAGCCGACGCTCACCGGGTGCTCATACTTTGACTATAATACTTTGAGACAGGAGGTCAGGGCTAGGTTCCAGTGAAAGGCAGGAGCAGTCTAGGGATCTAGTTAGAATTCCTTGGCTCTGCCAGTGGGAATCTGTAAAGCCTATTGAACTGTCTAGTTACTCTATAGCTCCTTGCTGTTGTGGAGCCCTTTATGTTGCTGACCAGGGGTGATGCTTAACCCCTGGCAGCCTTTCCTGTGTAGCGAGCTGAAGCTTTTACTAGCACCTATTCCTCTGCTGTGATTTAGCAGAGGTCTGTTGCAAGGCGTCATTCAACTACACCCAGCTGCCTTACACAGGTGCACTCTCCCAATGAGGTGAACTGGTGAAAGTTTGTTTGAAGTCTGTTCACTAACACCACAGCCAGTGCAGTTAACTGGTGGTTAGCCTTTCAGGCAGATGGCAGCCTAGCGATTCTGTCGACATTCAAATATTATTTTCATATATATATACACAGAACTGTAACAGTTACATGGGGTATATACAAAGATCTTATCTGATCTCCATATCATGTGCAACAGCTGCTATTTAGGGCTCTAATTACCTGGAATTTCTCTGGATAGACTTCATTATCTTTTGCCCAATTTAATAAAATGAAATTGCCAGTGCTGACACTAGGATTGTGAAACATTTCCCTTCACGAGAACTGATAAATAGCTGAGAATTACAATTACTAAAACCTGTGTTTGAAGGGCAGACGTGAAGAGGAAGTTAAAAGGAAATGCTGTTTAAAAATTAAATTTCATACATATCAGATCATAGTATATATGAATTATAAATACAAGGTAATATTGATATAATATATTTTGTGAAAATTAACTTCAACATTTCTAACATTGATTTTATGAAAAGTTAAATTCCAAGCTTTATCTTGGTGACAAATTAAGGATGTTGTAATTTGTTATCTTCTAGATGCCTGAAATAAATTGCACCGCTCTAATTATTATGTTGCCATTTTGCTAATATAAAAAATAAACTTTTTTCGCTTTGTTTAATCGATGTATGTAAATTCATATGAAATATGCAGTAGCAGTAAACAAAGTCAATTATCATGTAGAAGACAGAATTTAGATGTTGAGAATACATTATTGCTAGGCTTCACACAAAGAAATTATTTTTTAACAGATTGATTTTTCATAAGAATAGTGTAAATAAAGCATTGTTATGCTCTGTTGTCATCTGCACCGTCCTATTTATACATTCCCTTTCTGTACAGTAAGTCTGGTGGTAGATGAATTTTTATAAAATAGATTTTTTTTTTATTCATTTGTTAAATAGCTTTCAGTAAGGCCTTAACATTTAACAGTATAAAATGTAACAGTTTCTTTGATACATTCATATATGCTAATATTGGGGTCTTTGTGATCATTACATACAGTGGCCTGCAAAAGTATTCATACCCCTTTAACTTTTTCGCATTTACAACAACAAACTTAAATGTACGGTATTTTAAGGAGATTTTTAGTGATAGACCAACACAAAGTAGCAGACAATTGTGAAGTCAAACAAAAATGATAAATGGTTTCCAAAACTTTAAAGGGATTCTACCACTAAACCAACATTTTTTCTATTTACCATGTAGGAATAGCCTCAGTCTCCTCCAGCCCGTCATTCCGTAGAAATACCGTTTTTTACCGGTATGCAAATGAGTTCTCTCGCAGCAATGGGGGCGGGCCCCAGGATTCAAACGTTAATGGGCGTGTCCCCATTGCTGCCAGAGAACTGTCTCCAGCGACGCCTCCATCTTCAGCTACATCCTCCCCTTCTCTCGTCGTCTTCCATCTGGGTCAACTCCGATGCCTGCGCAGTCGGCTCTACCAGTGAGACACAAGTAGAGCTGACTGCGCAGGCTGGCCAGCGGCCATTTTTGGGAGGCCACTCTCACTCTTGTAGTTCTATGGAACTACTTCAAAACTGGGATAGAGCTATGTCCTATAATATTTTATAACCAATGGTTAAAAATGGTTAGATGACATAATGAGGGCCCTCCTCAAGCAGAACAAGGAGGGATAAGGATCATTCTCTTAAGCAACCTCAATTCTGGCGCATATAAAAATAATGGCACATACACACTATGATGATTCAGATTGGGACCCATATAGTTAGATTCATGTCCACTTTCTGCTCATATCTTTGGGAGGAGACAAAGGAGTTCACCGCATGCAATTAAGTGTTGAACTTCTCTTTTCTATGTCTAGTTTCTGTTTTGTAACTCTTAATGCCCTGTATCTTTGTATATCATAGCCTAAAGTTTAATAAATTTGCCATGTTGCCTTACAAGACATAAACATACTTAGTAGATTGATGGCAGAAATATATTATGTTATTTTAGGATGTGTTTATCGTAGTTTAACATAGATTTCCCAACTACATCTTCTGACAGTTTGTGGGAAGCCTCAGCAACTGTTTAACTCAAGTAATATTTCCAGACACTGGTTTTGATCTTTCCCCTGAAGGAATTTCTGATTGTGACCTCTTGTTCCTGTGTTTAGCTTTTTTTTTTTTTTTTTTTTTAATTAAGAAACACCACCCTTCTGATCTAAACCTTATTTATACCTTAAACTATGCTTGGATTGGCCCACAGGAGAACAGGTGAGCCATGTGCACACATCTCATCCTGACATGGCACAGTACAACCATTGTATTTGTCAGGGCTCGTTCACATCTGCGCCCGGCACTCCGTACTTCAGGTTTCCGTTTCCTGCATAAAACAGAGCAGGAGACGGAAACCTGCAGGAGTCTTTCTCACCCATTCATTTGATTGGGTGAGAAAGCTGTCCGGCCGTGAGCGGCGGTGAGCGTTTTGCGCTCTCTGCCGTGAAACCGGGTTTTTTAATCCGGACACAGAGTCGGACATGCAGTACTCTGTATCCGGATTAAAAAATCCGGTTTTACTGCAGAGAGCATAAAACGCTCACCGCCGCTCACCGCCAGACCCGGTCTGTGCTTTCCGTCTTCTTGCATGTAGAAGACGGAAACCACAGAACGGACAGCTGAACGCAGGTGTGAACCTAGCGTCACATTCAGGCCGTCCCAGCACGTGACATGGGTACAACTGACAGGGGTCAACTCACTCCACTCACTCAATCTTAAATACCCCCTTAACTCAGGCTGCAAATTAAGCATAAACTGCACCCCAAATACACGCTATAACTACCACTGACTTCACTAGCATATACCTACATCTCTCCGACAGTCAGACGCAGACACACTTCAAAAAGGTAATGGTTCATAGAGCACCATAGAGCATCCTTAAATTTAAAAAAAATAATACTTAAATAGAATATAAAAAGAAAAGGCAATAAAACAAATGGCCCACAAGAAAAACTTAAAACCAAAATGGGAAAATTATGAAAGAATTATATGCTTAAAGCTCTTTGTTTCCAGGATTCTTGGAGGATCTATGATGGACTGGACACACCGAGATGTGACATAGTGGTAAGGCGAAACGGTTTCTTATGGCTTGTGCTTAGCCACACCTATCTGCCAGGGTGCCCCCTTCTCCTCCTTCCTCCATCTTGGAAACATGGGGAATAAGCTGTGCCATTACCATTCGGCAAAGCTGTATACCTTCCATACCTTTAAAGTTAAGATTAAATTCATATACATATGAAAAATAGCATTCAGTAATAATGCATACACAAATAGGCTACTTTCCTCACAGTACTTCATACAGATACTCACATGCTATTTAACCAGGCTGTGCCAGTATAATATACAGGGTAGATTATTTGAGAAACTACTCCAGAAATATATGCTTCCTCCTGAGCCCCATCTTCTAAATGACACTGCCGAGGTCCTGGTCAGCTTGCTGCTGCCTGAGGTCTGCTGCTATGTGAGCAAAATACCGTATTTTCCGGACTATAAGCCGCACATAAAAACCTACGATTTCCTCAGAAATCGTAAGTGCGGCTTATAGTCCGGTGCGGCTTATATATGGATGGAAGCGGCGGCAAAGACTGCGTGCCGCTTCCATACATACATAAAAGGCACCGTAAGGGTGCATTCACACTACCGAACGCCGGCGTGTATCACAGCCGTACACGCCGGCGTTACAGCAGGGCTGCCGGACACTTCCTATTCATTTCTATGGGAGCAGGCATGCGAGCGCTCCCCATAGAAATGAATGGACAGACACTTCCCATTCATTTCTATGGGAGCCGGCATGCGAGCGCTCCCTATAGAAATGAATGGAAAAAAGCAGTCCATTCATTTCTATGGGGAGCGCTCGCATGTCGGCTCCCATAGAAATGAATAGGAAGTGTCCGGCAGCCCTGCTGTCACGCCGGCCTGAAACAGAACGTGAAACTTACCCAGCGGTGCAGGGCGGGCGGGCGGGCATTCAGGCCTCCTCTGCCTCCAATGTTCCGTCCTTCTCCTCCGGCGCTCGCTGATAATGGCCGGGGCGCATGCGCAATATCATAATGCTTCTACTGCGCATGTGCCCTGGCCATTATCAGCTTGCGAGCGCCGGAGGAGGACGGAACATCGGAGGAAGAGGAGGCCTGAATGCCCGCCCACCCTACACCGCTCGGTAAGTTTCACATTCTGTTTCAGGCTTTTATTTTAAAACGGGGGGGGGGGGGTAGTTTAACCTAACGTTTACGGTTGGGCTCTATCAGCATGATTTTGCTGATAGAGCCCCTCCTCGCCTGCCGAGCGCTTCCAATAGAAGCGGCTGGCACGCGGGGGGTTAAGCGGCCGCTGGCAAAGTCTGCCTGCCGCCGCTTTCAATAAGATATAATGCGCACCGGACTGCGGCTTATAGTCCGGTGCGCCTTATATATGAACCGAGACGGACTATAAGGCTCTCATGGGCAATGCGGCTTATAGTCCAGTGCGCCTTATAGTCCGTAAAATACGGTATGCTTGGCTTACAAAGGTAAAAAGGATCAAACTAAAGGCAAGAGCCTGGTAGCTACTGACAGGGCGACCAGAACAGAAACCATCAGAAGTAAGGGCAAGGCAACAAGCTACTACTGAAAAAAATCATGTTGGTGACATTTTAGCGCTGCAGTAATATTTGCGTGTAACTATATAGTGGTACACCAGAATATACTTTGCAGGTGGGACCTATGCATCTCAGTCTGACACTGCCTTTAACATATTTAAAGGTTTCAATCATGTCCCCTCTTTCCATTTGGTCCGAAAGGTTATATAGATTAAGTCATTTAAGCCTTTCCTAGGTATAGTATAAGTAGTGACTAATGTTATTTGTTTGCTGCCATGTGTGGTGGGATTTATCACTTAGGTTTAATAAGGGGCGTCATCATTGGTGGAACTGTAATTTGGGCCCCAACGGAAAATATGTAATGAAGACCCCCACTTACTATGTGCTATCTATAATATTGATGAATTTTGGTTCCCAGGCTTTAGGACCTGTTAGAGGTTCATTGAACAAGACAAACACATGGGGGGATTCCATCTTTATATAACAAGGTTGCATGGACTCTGAGCCTCCATGTATGGCTCTGTGCTGTTCATACCACATTTGAACACACAGTTCATATTATAGTTTTAATTTTAAATTTAAAAAACATGAATGTGGTCACAAAGCAAATTACACAAAGCAAATATGCTGCAGCAAAACTCCAGATCCATTTTCATGAATCGTGATTAGTTGTGAGGGATCGAAATTATTTTTGCCTACTTCATATAGTTCTGTCATAAAAATTGCTATATGTGAACCCAGTTAGCTTTTATTTCAACCTCAAACTGAATATTCAGAGAATTGTAGATTTAGTTTTAAGAAAAACTTTCTGTCAGACAGTAACATTTGAAAATGAAGCTGTAAATGAATAGATTGTAGATCTTGACAGCAGAAAAGAAACCAATCAACTGGAGTGGAAAGGATAAAAATATTGACCTTTTTCACAAAACATTACATTTGCCATTTGGGTATGATTAGTGCTGTAACCTAGCCAACCAAGCAAATAAATGGGGAGCAGAGAATAGCAAAGTAGTAACAAATAGTGACAGAATCAATACTCTTATCAGCAATAAACCTTTTCTTTTAAAGATTGTGTTCAGCCAAAGTTTCATCTACATCAGTCATGCATGAGTAACTTTAGGATTACTTCATCACTGTAACTATTCAAATGCAAAGCTTCAAACAAAACATTACACAAAAATATATCTAGAAATATATATTTATACATGCATTTGCTTTTCCTATGTGTCCCTCTTAAAAAGGTGGGGAACCGACAGCCAGACTCTTCTCAGCAGCCTCTAGTAGAACAGATTAGAGATGAGCGAACACTAAAGTGTCTGAGGTTCGAAATCCGATTCGAACAACTGCACACTGTTCAACTGTTTGAACGGATTTTGAACCCCATTATAGTCTATGGGGGGAAATGCTCGTTTCAGGGGTAGGCAACATTCGATAAAATCATACTTACCAAGTCCACGAGTGAAGGTCGGGCTGGATTCTGCTTGAAGTCTTCTCCTGGCGCAGGGTCCCCGCATCCTCTTCCGGGTGGAATTCACTCTGCCTAGGCATCCGGCCTAGGCAGAGCCGACTGCGTATGCGCGTGTGGCTCTGCCCAGCCCCGACTCCTGAGCAGAGCCGACTGTGCATGCGCGTGTATGCGCGTGCATGCCCAGGCATGCGCAGTCGGCTCTGCCTAGGCCGGAGGCCTAGGCAGAGTGAATTCCACCTGGAAGAAGACGCGGGGACACAGCGCGGAGAAGACTTCGGAAAGGTAAGAGAAGAACCAGCATTGATTGGCAGAATGTATAGCATTCTGCCAATCAACACTGGTTCTGCATCGAACATTAAACTTCGAACAGCTAGTAGTGTTCGATCGAGTACGAGTATTTCGAATACAGTAGTATTTGATCGAACACCTACTCGATCGAACACTACTCACTCATCTCTAGAACAGATCTAATAGGAGACGGTTCTGTTCTCTGTGTATTGGCTGTGCTGAGCTCCTATTCAAGTGTACGGGAAATGAGGAGCAGAAACTCAGTACAACCATATGTAGAATAGAGCAATCTGCTTCTGGTTTTCTATATAGAGGATCTTAAGAACAGTTGATTAGCTGTCGGTCCCTTGTCAATCTGATTATGATGACCTCTATACTATGAGGGGGCGTTCCTTACTGCCCAGCGGTGCCATTACCAATAGCTTTTCACTGTCAGAAGGGCTATTGGTAATGGCACCACTTTTGACAGACTGTCCGTAACACTATACTGTCAGAGGGGGCGTTCGTTACCGCCCAGCCATGACGCTGAGTGGTGAGGAATGTTTCCCCTAGTACTAGTCTATGGATGAGTACTGTCAAGGGGGGAAGCATTCCTCACCGCTCAGCATCACCACTGGGCGGTAAGGAACTCCTCCTCACAGTATAGAGCTACACACAGTACTGTCAGAAGGGTTGTTCCCAGCTAGACTGTCAAGAATACCCTTCTGGCAGTGAAGAGCTATCGGTAACGGCACCGCTGGGCAGTAAGGAATGCCCCACTCATAGTATAGAGCTACACACATTACTGTCAGGTGGGGCGTTCCCAGCTAGACTGTCAGGAACGTCCTTCTGACAGCGAAGAGCTATCAGTAACGGCACTGATAGCTCTTGCCCCAGGGCACATAACTGGAAAGCCGACAGTGCACTAGACTGGGAGACATACTGGAAAAGTGAATTAAGAAGAAGAAGAAGAAGTGCGCTGGTATATAATACCGCATGTGCCCAAGGACATGAAAGGTCCTCTTTAAATTAATATTTTGGATCAAAATTCAGGTGCAAAAAAAGCTAAAAGAAAAAACCAAAGATTAGACTGAATTTATCATACAACATCAACAACTGTGATAAGTGCACACAAGTGATAAATCTGCCCCATTGCCTTTACTATATGATTCCATTAAACATTTTTACATCCTAGAATAAAATATACTTTTATGAACTATGTTACATAAAGTGAAATGTAGACATAAGGTTTAGCTATTTGGAGCAGTTTTAATAGGTTGGATTTCAACAATCGCTTTTATTTTGATGTGTTACCTATTTTCACTGTTATATACCACTTGAGAGTCTCAAAAAATAATAGAGCAGCTTTTCAAGATCTATACTTAGAACAGAATTGTTAAACTGCTAGAAAATGCCAATACTTTAAAAATACTGTCAGACATCACGTCAGCAAAATCTTTCACAGCATAGACAGGTGTATGGAGACAGATAAGTCTTTTGCCACATGAAAAATGTGACATTATCCATGCCAATGTAATAACGTCTATTACAAATAAAGAAATGTTACAAATCAGTGCAAAATTTATTTCATGTATAATTTCCATGGAGAAAAAATAACTTGAATACAATCATCTTAATTTTATTAAACAAAGTATATGCTAGTATATGTTGTAAGTCCTCACTTTATATATCTAATATTTAACTATCTGTCTATTATGTATGATTAACATTTATCTCGGAAGTGATTATAATATTAAAGCAAAAGGATACGTTTATTTTGGAAAAGTTTAATAATTTCACTTCCAGTTTGTGGGTGATGAACCCCCAAAGTTTCAGCTTGCTTTGATATATGCTGCATATTATATAAGTATTCATCCGGTCATTTAAATTATTATCCACAGAGAATGGACCCAATATGTCACATTTGTATTTCATCATTCATTTTTCAGTGTTCCCCTTAAAATATACTCATGGAGATATGCACTTCGTATAGAAAATAGCCCAATTTGTGGCTTTGGAGTAATGGATAATGTATGTTCTAGGTGCATAGCTATAGGAGGATACCATAGAGGTACCATAATACTTGCTCTGCTGCTTGAGGGCACTAGTATTATAGTGATCAAATGGAAAGTGAAGAGCCATATCAAAAATTTAGTGTTGGAACCCAAGAGCCTCCAATAGGGCTTCTTAGCTTCTGTCTTCCACATCATCATCTGTCCTTTTGCAAAACTTTAATTTTCATGGAGTCTCATAACACACAAAGTTTCATTTACTTAAAGGTTTAGCTATGATCATAAATGTTAAGATGCAGCTCCCTTTAAGATGAATGACAAGCCTAAAGGGAGCCTACCACCTCCCCCAGGCATATTCATCCATTATCAGTATTTCACAGAGCACATTAGAGTGATAACATACCTTTGTCACATATTTCACTTTTGTAGATTTGAAGAAAACAACATTGAAGTGAAGTAGGTGCACTAGCTGTGGGCCTTTAAAGGGATCCTATCATTAAAACACATTTTTTTCTGCCTACCACGTAGGAATAGCCTTAAGAAAGGCTATTCTTCTCCTACCTTTAGATGTCTTTTCCCTGCCGCCGTTCCATAGAAATCCCGGTTTTCGTTGGTATGCAAATGAGTTCTCTCGCAGCACTGGGGGCAGGCCCCAGCGCTCAAACAGCACTGGGGTCGTCTCTAATGCTGTGAGAGAACTCACCAGCGCTGCTTCCATCCTCTTCAGGATCGGCCTTTTAACACGTCTTCTTCCAGCACAGGCGGTTAAACTTGTAGACCTCGGGCAGAGCTGACTGTACATGCCCACAATTCACAAGAAAATGGCTGCTTACTTTCTGTGTACAGAGTATTGTTGCGGTCCCGCTGCCTTTCTTACTGATCCCTGTTCCTACTCACAGCTTCCTTCTCTTCCCATTCTTCCCTCCAGGGGCCCTCATTGATGTGATATGACAGGCAGAAGGCCCACAGGAGGGAAGATGGAGAAGTGGAGGCGAGCAGGAATGGGGATCGGTAAGCATATAAGGCATGTCATCTTCTGGGGTGACTCAAAAAGAAAAAAAAAAGGAGCAGGGACCCATTAAGCCTCATAAGATTTTGGGCCCTGTGCCAGCTGCTATGGTTACTATAGCGGTACTTATGTCACTTCTTGTGATACAAAATTTCTATTCGGCTCCTTTCTTTCTTAAGCTTTCTCCTGCATCTCCTGCTCACTCTTTCCCCTCTCCATAGGCTTCTAGCTATGAATCATGTGAGTTGAAGTCCATCTGGAGATGAATAGAGCAGTGATGTTCACGGTCAGATTATTACAGGGAGAAGAGTAGTCTGAAAAGAGCAAAGCAAGGTAGTTTTGTCCAGTAAGGTATATTACAAAGTTTCTTATAATCGCCTCTACTATGTTCATTAATGCAGTTTGTTGAAATGACATTTCCTATTGAAGCATAATGATTCAGCCAAGGCAAACATTAAAGCTGACCTATCAAAGTTGGATAGATGAGGCAGACAGAGGAGGCCAGTCCTGTCAAAATACATGGGTTCGGCCAATATACATTATACAGTAGGGTTAAATTATGGCTGTCATCCTAAATCAGGGGTGAACAACTAATTTTCTCATGGGGCCACATGAGAAATTGTAACGGTTCTAGAGGGCCATGTGCACCACGGCAAATTTAGCTCCACCCACTTCTATTCTGACTCTGTCCATTCTCAATCATCTTTCCATGTGCCCCCACAAAGTATAATCCTCCTACAGTCACCCATACATATATAGGTCCCCATATCATAATGTTCCCCTCAAAATGTCCCACAGTATTAAATCCCTCTCCTGGTGCCCCAGTTTAAAATAGCAGAAACTAGGGGCAGCTGGAGGGGGACATTAAACTGTGGGGGTAGAAGGTGGGGGACATTAAACTGGGGGCAACTAGAAGTAGACATGTCCCCCTCCAGCTACCCCCCCATAGTTTAATATCCTCCTCCAGCTGCCCGTTTAATGTCACCCTCCATCTGCCCCTTAAATTAATGTCCCCTCTCCATGTGCATTCAGTTTAACTGCCCCCCTACATATGCCCCTAGTTCACCCCCTCTTGCTCACACATGCTGTCTCTTCTCTCTTCTTTATCATCCAGCAGGCTCCATTGCTGGCAGCTTGCTTTTTCACACTGTCCGCCCACTAACGAGTCATAGCCTATCTTGGTGATAGGCTGTGATGACGTCATGACAGGTCCTTGAACAAACTTCCAAAAGCTATGCGAGCTGGACAGAAGCAGTCAGAGGGCCGGATGTGGCCCATGGGCCGTACATTGCCCAGGTCTATCCTAAATTATGTGTCACATTATTTTGTCACACACTCAAGCAGGATTCATAGAAAGGAATTGTATTTTTATATCCAGTTTTGCTTGTTTGAATGCTTGTGGTGACAATGCATCAACTTAAGAAAAATGTCTGTCATATTTGAAATGGATCTGGGATGAATTTTGTCCCTGTGTACTATTATGTGCATTGACTCATTCTTGTCTGCTAGTTTCAGAGTTAGGTCACAATGCAGGAGGATAATTCAATCTGCTCAATCGATTGGAGGATGCAAACATTTAAAGGGGTTATCCCATCTCAAGTATGCTATCTATACCGGTAGCTTATGTACAGTGCCTACAAGTAGTATTCAACCCCCTGCCGATTTAGCAGGTTTGATAAGATGCAAATAAGTTAGATCCTTCAAACTTCAAACAAGAGCAGGATTTATTAACAGATGCATAAATCTTACAAACCAAAAAGTTATGTTGCTCAGTTAAATTTTAATAAATTTTAAACATAAAAGTGTGGGTCAATTATTATTCAACCCCTAGGTTTAATATTTTGTGGAATAACCCTTGTTTGCAATTACAGCTAATAATCGTCTTTTATAAGACCTGATCAGGCCGGCACAGGTCTCTGGAGTTATCTTGGCCCACTCCTCCATGCAGATCTTCTCCAAGTTATCTAGGTTCTTTGGGTGTCTCATGTGGACTTTAATCTTGAGCTCCTTCCACAAGTTTTCAATTGGGTTAAGGTCAGGAGACTGACTAGGCCACTGCAACACCTTGATTTTTTCCCTCTTGAACCAGGCCTTGGTTTTCTTGGCTGTGTGCTTTGGGTCGTTGTCTTGTTGGAAGATGAAATGATGACCCATCTTAAGATCCTTGATGGAGGAGTGGAGGTTCTTGGCCAAAATCTCCAGGTAGGCCGTGCTATCCATCTTCCCATGGATGCGGACCAGATGGCCAAGCCCCTTGGCTGAGAAGCAGCCCCACAGCATGATGCTGCCACCACCATGCTTGACTGTAGGGATGGTATTCTTGGGGTCGTATGCAGTGCCATCCAGTCTCCAAACGTCACGTGTGTGGTTGGCACCAAAGATCTCGATCTTGGTCTCATCAGACCAGAGAACCTTGAACCAGTCTGTCTCAGAGTCCTCCAAGTGATCATGAGCAAACTGTAGACGAGCCTTGACATGACGCTTTGAAAGTAAAGGTACCTTACGGGCTCGTCTGGAACGGAGACCATTGCGGTGGAGTACGTTACTTATGGTATTGACTGAAACCAATGTCCCCACTGCCATGAGATCTTCCCGGAGCTCCTTCCTTGTTGTCCTTGGGTTAGCCTTGACTCTTCGGACAAGCCTGGCCTCGGCACGGGAGGAAACTTTCAAAGGCTGTCCAGGCCGTGGAAGGCTAACAGTAGTTCCATAAGCCTGACACTTCCGGATGATGCTCTCAACAGTGGAGACAGGTAGGCCCAACTCCTTGGAAAGGGTTTTGTACCCCTTGCCAGCCTTGTGACCCTCCACCATCTTGTCTCTGATGGCCTTGGAATGCTCCTTTGTCTTTCCCATGTTGACCATGTATGAGTGCTGTTCACAAGTTTGGGGAGGGTCTTAAATAGTCAGAAAAGGCTGGAAAAAGAGAGAATTAATCTAAACATGTGAAGCTCATTGTTCTTTGTGCCTGAACTACTTCTTAATACTTTAGGGGAACCAAACAGAATTCTGGTGGTTTGAGGGGTTGAATAATAAATGACCCTCTGAATAAACTTTTCACAATTTAAAAAAAATTAAACAAAGAAATAACATTCTTTTTTGCTGCAGTGCATTTCACACTTCCAGGCTGATCTACAGTCCAAATGTCACAATGCCAAGTTAATTCCGAATGTGTAAACCTGCTAAATCTGCAGGGGGTTGAATACTACTTGTAGGCACTGTAAATTGAAGACTTTTTCTAAATATATTGCTTTAGAAATGCTGCTTTGTTTGCCTGCTATGTGAACTTATTCCTCCCATTGTTTACACAGCATTTTCATAGTGTCAGACCTGTGTGATAGGACAAGTGCAGTCGCTCGGTGGCTCAGTGGTTAGCACTGCAGTCTTACAGCGCTGGACTCCTGGTGTTCAAATACCGCCAAGGGCAAAAAAACCATCTGCAAGGAGTTTGTATGTTCTCCCCGTATTTGCATGGATTTCCATCCCATATTCCAAAAAAAAAAAAAAAAAAGAAAGACATACTGATAGGGAAAAAATGTACATTGTGAACTCTATGTGGGGCTCACAATCCACATTTAAAAAAAAAAAAAAAAGTCACTCACTGCTCTCACTGTTATCTACAGCTCTGCAGGAAGCAGTTCATCTAATTGCAGTTTGCTGATAAAGCCCTGTCTGTTATCTCTCTATGTAAACACATAGATAACACTGATCCCATTGTTTGCAAGCATCTACATATTATTTGAGCTGCATTTATATTAGATTTCTAGTAATTATAATAAGTATTGTGATAGGAGGGGGGAAGGGGGTTATTCAGGAAGTGAGAAAAGGAGACAGCAGCCAAAGCTGCTGAAACAAAGAGATGGGGAAAACTCTTTAACAATTTTGGTCTCCTTGTTTGTGTCTCATCTGAAGGTTCATACACTGGAGATGCTCCTTGTGGTGTCTCATCCTTCTCTGCCAAAGGGAGCACATGAAACTGTCCAAATTGTCCCCCAACTTGGGGATATGAGGAGTTGATGTAGGGATATCGAAGGGAGTTCTGTTTGTGACTGTCAGAGAGGACCTGATGCTGGAGCTAGGCACTGGTCACATGGAGGAAGAAAACCCAGAACCTGAGAACTGTCTTCTGCCCAATAAAGACTTGTGGTTTTGACCCGGTGTGTTAGAATAGTTGTGTTTAGAAGGTGAGATTGTTTTATAACTCTCAAGTCTCCTACCCATGTGTGCTCTCTGCTGTCTGCCCTGTCACACAAGTCTTTGTGATAAAACTATGTATAAGTATTGAGTCGAGATAACAGATCAGGATGTTATATTCTGAAAATCAGCACTGATGCAATAACAAATCCTAAGAAAAATGTTCTAATGACTAGAACACACAGAACAGAGTACATTGTCATTTCCCAGGCTTTGTAAGAGGAATGTAAGCATGGCACAAACCAAAGACCGAAGCTCCATTGTAATTTTATTGTATTTTCTGTTTTGATTTTTTTCTCTCTTTTTTCGAGTAGCATGAGTAACCATGTAGCTTGAATAAAAGGCAAACTCTACTCTGAGTCATAACAGTGCTTCAAGCATTTATAATTTTTCTGACAACACAGTAGTGAGGGTGGAATAGAAATCTCCTAGCTTGAAATTCCTTTTTCCAGTTATAACATGGTGCTTTGTTGCAAAGCATCAATGGTCTAACCTGTAGAACCATTAAAATTATTTTTGTCGGAGAATTCTAAAAAAAAATATATATATATTACACTTGCATTTGGATTCTGATTCTTCCCATAAATAAATTTTGTTACATTAATATACAGTAAGCAGACATATATGGGGCAGATTTACTAATAGTGTCTATTGCCAAATTCACATTATTATTTTAGTTAGTATTTTGTTTTAGTATTTGTCAGCCAAAACCAAGAGTTGGAATAGCTGAACCTGAAATGTTTTTAGGAACTGTCTCTTCAGACCCCATAGTACAATTTGCAGAGGCCTGGGGGAGGAAAGTCATTGTACAATGAAAGCAGAAAGCCTATGGAAGACCCTCAGGTTTGTCATTGTATATCTTCTATTATTTACTTATGTATCATTGTACACAGAATGTCAGAATTTAGCGACTCTGAGAATTTTTTTTTCTTTGCGAAGTTTTGAATTTTTTAAGTTGTTAAAACATAAAACAAAACTATATAGATTTGTTATCCCCGTAATCATACCAACCCATAAAATACAGGTCACATTTTGACTTTACAGTGAATTCTGTCAAAACAAAGCACATAAGAAATTTACATAGTTTTTTCCAATTCAACCAATTTTTTTTTTACCAGATTCCCAATACGTCATACAAAATATTATATGGTACTATTATGAAGTACAATTTGCCATACAAAAATAAACTGCTCATAAATCTCATGAATCTGTATCATAAAAATAATAAAGTTATGACTTTTGGAAGACAGGAGTCAAAAATGAAAAATGAACCCCTGCGGCAGGAAGGGGTTAAATATTCCATTAACCTACAGACACACCATAGGAAAGATATGATAAGATAAGATAATCCTTTAATAGTCCCACTAGGGGGAAATTCAGTGTGTTACAGCAACATGGATAATACAGTAATAGTACAAGAAGAAAGACACATAGAAGCTCAGAATAGCAGATAGAAAAGACACTAGGACTCATAGCAACTAAAAAGAAAAAGAAAGACCTTAGGATCATTTAGTTCTCTGTGTGGAGTGATCTCTGCTTAGACTGATGTTGATTATACAGCCTGACCGCGGTTGGGAGGAAGGACCTCTGATAGCGCTTCTACTCACGCTTGGCATGAAGCAGTCCGTCACTGAGGGAGCATTCACAAAGAGTAAAGTGGCACACTATTTGGCACGTTTGCACCGCGTTTGCACCGCGTGTTTGACGGCGCGTGTTTGATGGCGCGTGTTTGCGGTCGCGTTAACGCGACCGCAAACAGGTGCCGTCAAACATGCGACGCAAACGCGGCGCAAACGCGCCAAATAGCATGCCACTTTACTCCATGTGAATGCTCCCTGACAGTACTGCTCAGTGCCATCAAGGTCTCATACATGGGATGGGAGTTATTCCCTAGCATGGGGCTCACCATGGACAGTATCCTCCTGTCACCCACCACCTGTACTGGTTCCAGGGGTTCCCAGGACAGAGCCGACCCTTCTCATCATCCTGTCAAGTCTATTTCTATCCCTGGCTGGTATACTACTCCCCCAGCAGGCCACTCAAAAGAAGATGGCTGATGCTACTATAGAGTTGAAAAAAGCCCTAAGAAATGCCCCCTGGACTCCAAAGGCCCTCAGCCTCCTGAACAAGTAGAGCCTGCTGTGGCCCTTTCTGTGCAGCACATCCAGGTGATGAGCCAAGTCCAGCTTATTATTGAGGAGCACACCCAGGTACTTATAGGTCTTGACTATCTCAATGCCTGTCCCCTGGATGTCCACCAAATTTGAAGCACGTCTCCACTTACTAAAGCCACCACAATCTCCTTGATCTTCCCAGCATTAAATCCTGAAACGGTTCCACTGACACCAGTCCACAAAATCCCAGTTAAGTCTCTGTACTCGCTGTCGCCTCTGTCTGTGATGAGGGCTACTATTGCAGAGTCATTGTGCATTACGCAATCTTGATTCGAATATCTGTGTAATGCCGAACAGTACAGGTCCTTGTGACCAAGAGTGGAACTTTGCAACCTCTCTCCAATCTTTCCAGAGGTCTTTTAACCATGAATGTCCTAATAGGTTGAAAGACAATGGCTTTTCTAATCTGGCCTTACATTCACAGCACAAAGATACAAATCAAACGTGTAATAAGCATACTTTGGCTGAAAATATATTACTGTATATTCCAATGTTTTTGCTTCAGGCTGAAATCCATGGTAATCATTGGTCACAGAAAAAGACTGATCCAATATATTGGTGCAATTCTGGTGCACATTTTCTCATTTTAGACCATGCCACTGCCTATCCACACCCATTTTATCTAAGCCTAGGGAGGTTTTAAAAAAAATCCTTAAAAAATTAGCAAATTGTGCCAGGAGTTTGGTGCATTTGACTATGTTTACTCTATTTACAATTTAAAGGAACATAGAGGTAAAAAGGTAAGAAACTTTTTAAACAAATAAAGAATTAACTTTAGAATCTCATGCTGCATAAAAACCATAGAAATACATTGATTTACAAATATGGGCACGCTTAAACAGTGACGCATCTAATTTCCAAGTGTAAGATTCCCAACACTGTCTTGTAGAAATCAGAATCCATAAAATGGTTTTATATCTAAAAACAACAGTATATGCATCTGATATGAACCGTGATGGATTCAATCAACTCTCCCATTTACATTAACATTTTTATGACCAAATATGAAAATATGCACATTTTACAGAACAATAATCATCACAGTTCTCCTCTTCTACTTGAGATGTGTTTGCGATGTTATTCCTTTTCTGGAGCAATCTCAACATTTGATTACTTTTTCTGATTTCCAGATAAGATTGATTATGTTATAAAAATCACAATGTCCTCGGAATAAAACTGTGCTATGTATTTCCACATCAAAGTCTTCATGATATAACAATTGGTACTTTGCAGTAACATCCTGAGTATAAAGATAAAATTGCTTCCTTTCATGGCTGAGTAGTTTACCTGTCACGAATTCAAGTGAGTTTTTATACAGTCTGTTAATATTAGAATTATAATATTTTAGGCACTGGGGGTGATACGTAACGTAGAATGAGTTCAAATATGAATACGATATAGAATGTGCAGATTTTAGACTTGAGTTTGCAACATTTATGGCATTCTAATACATTGAAACACACTTAGAAAAACTGTCATAGGCTGTTGCCACAAATTATGGAAACAATAGGACAGATTTATTAAGACTAGTGTCCATACTTAATATATGTCCCAACTGGCACAAGGCAAGACTGATTTATCAGAAGGCTCCTACCTCTTAATAAATCAGGCCAACATCCATTCGCTAGCATGCACTGGCATAGAGTCTTACATAGTTCACGCCAGAAAACTGGTTCTCTGTTCTCTGTCTCACTCTTTGACCACTCCATCCACTTTCCTGGAATATGGCAAGCAAGGTGCAGAACAGGAGATGTGGTGCATCTTTAGCACAAGAAAGGGTCTTGCGCCAAAGATGCCATGCTTAATAATACATCTATAGCAAAAAACTGATATAGGCTAAAGCCTCACGTTGTGAGCCGCAGCCAAAAAGCACTGTGGCAGAAGCAAAACAGTTTTTCTGCAGTGGTTTTCGTGGTTTCCTCTGCAGACTTGGTTAATTCAATTATACCTATACAGAAAGCGTCAAATTTTCCTTAGGTATAATTAACGTGCTGCGATTTACAAAAACACAATGGTTTTTGAAATTGCAGATATCTTTCTGCAATGTGTGGATTGGATAAGCCAGAATCCCATCCACTTTGCAGGTAATGTAAAACACTGCAGTTTTTATCACGCCATTTATGCTACGTGGGGCCCCAGTCTTAGGCTAAGACCAAAGCCAATAGCCAAAGCCAATAGTGGTTTCTTAAAGAATGCAAAAACAAATGTCCATATGATCCAACATTCGGTGTCCTGCGGGAAGCAAAATTTCATAGATTTGTACTATTTGTGTTTTCAGTGCATTTGCTTGTTTCTTTAAGTGGATTCATTAGCTTAGAGACTGCTCAGTAATTTATTAATTTATTTGAAATTGTATCGTGAGTGTGTGTGTAGGGGTGAACCATGGCCTTCTGCCGCCTGAGGCGGACGTCAGAAAGCCCCCCCCTCCCCGGAGGAGGGGGCAGAGCGGAGGGGGTGGGGCGGAGTGGAAGGGGGCAGGACGTGATCGAGCGGAAGGGGCGGGGCCTAGCAGAGAGGGCGGGGTCGAACAAGCGTCTTTAGCAGGCAGAGAGCAGGCAGGGAGAGGACCTGCTCTCTGCCTGAGCGTGAGGGGCGGCCGCTGGAGCATCGCTGCTCCAGCAGCCTCCCCAATCCACCGCTCAGTGACAGTGACCCTAAGCCAGTCCAGGACAGCTTGTCCTGGTCAGCAAAAATACCGCCTTCCCCGTGGCCCTGGCATAGCACCGCCTGAAGTGGTCGTTTCAGGTTGCCTCATGGGAGGTGCGGCGCTGTCTGTGTGTGTGTCTAAATATGATTGGACATGGACTGTGATGTGTTATTGTAGTTTGCCAGGACAGAGTGTTGGGAAATAGACTATTTCCATTGCTGTTAGCCTAATGGGATGGAGATATGGAGAGTTAGTAGACCTTGGAAGTGTCTGATCATACAAGGGTAAGATTAGGAAATGAGAAGAAAAACAAAACAGGGAGGATTATTAGGTTACAGCATGTGCGGATGACCTAACTGCTGAGGAAATACATTGATAAATTGCTATACAAGTAAATAGTGAACCTTCATGTTATGTATAGTGTAGCACATGGATCATGTTTTTCAGTTTAAGTTATAGTCTGTCTGGGAGACATATACAGAATCACTAATGGTAATACTTATACCGTAGGCCGAAGAAACTCATATTCTACGTTAACTTGAATAAATGCAGCCATAAGCAAGGTAGTTTTTCTATTATTTTACCCATCAGTAACATGAGCATACAATGAAGCAGAATTTTAGAATCAAGGCTTTCCATTTTCCCTTCTATCTAGATACATGCTTGCTAAGTTTACAGACTGATCTGACTGCCTAATTGGACTGCAAGGGCTATTTCATCCATATTGCAATGACAGAATGTCACTGTCAGGCATCATTATTCTTTAAAGCCATATCCATTGTTATTTTTTATCCAGCTGTCTCCATGGACAGCCAGTGTCTAATATAAAACACGTGCAGGAGATTCACTTCAGGGCATTTGTTGACGTCTCATTACACTCTGTACCCTGCTTGTTTACAGAGTCTACAGAAAGACGGTTTGACCCAGATATGCGCAGCGTACATAAGGACTGATTGCTCGGGCGCCAGTAGATCTAAAACCATTCTCATGCATATAACATTTTATTTAAAAAAATGAGCAATCAGGACCTAATGTCGCATGAAGAAAAGAAAAAAAAAGTAGGTTATCATGAAATGGGCCACATAAATAAAAATCCTGGAGAATAGACAAACTTATGCCAAGATAAAAACGAGGATCACAAATGGAATCATTAAAGTGAGAACAAGAAACTGGAAAGTGAAAGGGTTCTAGATTTAATGAGACCTATTGATTCATTGAAGTAATACACTATGGCTTTATACTGTATATTTCTATGCTATTAGCTGCATATGTATATAGCGTCTGACCGGGTGATGATCTGTCTGTCAGTAAATCTTGTTGGGGACTGTACAAATGATTAGCTCATACTTAAAGGGGCTCTATCACTGGATTTTCACTATTTTAGATAAACATATGCCTGAATAGCCTTTAAAAAGACTATTCAGGTCCTGCTAATCGTTTTAAAAGACCCCCCATTTTAATGAATTACCTTTCAAACGTTTATGTAAATGAGCCCTACCGTGCACCTGTGAGGACGTCACTACTGCACTATGATTGGCTTGTCCCTGTGATGACGTCACTACAAAGTCCTTCGTCATCTTCTACATAGTGATCTATGCAGAGCAGCGGCTGCCGCTCCCTGTGTATCATTGCTGTCCATGTGCACAGTAGATCTATGCTATGCTAGACATAGGGAGCTGCAGCCCCTGCTCTGCATAGAACACTACGTAGACGACGGCAAAGGACCTTGTAGTGACGTCATCACAGGGACAAGCCAATCACACAGCAGTAGTTATGTCATCACAGGTCCTGTTCCAGATAGTTGGAGGCAGTGAATCGAAAGCAGGAGAAGGGACTCACATAGAAGAACCAAGAGAGGAGGGCGTGAACAGAGTATAACGTGGAGGGGTGCACGGAACGCCCATGGTGCACGGCAGAACTCATTTACATATATGTTTAAGAGGTAATACATTAAAACGGGGGGGGGGGGGGGGGGTTAACGAATTATTAGCAGGACTTGAATAGCCGGGCATATATTTATATAAAATAGCAAAAATCAAGTGATGGAGCCCCTTTTCTGAGGGGTACAGTATACCGAATATATACACTGGATGCTGGTAAGATATATTTCTCCCAGATTGCTGAGATGATGGAATCCAGGTAAACTGGGTTTCCTCAGCAAATCTTCAATGCCTTGATTTATGTAGGATTGAGAGACTTCCCATAGCCCCTATTAGTTCTACAGCAGTTTTAAGGAGTAGAGATGAGCGAACAGTGTTCTATCGAACACATGTTCGATCGGATATCAGGGTGTTCGCCATGTTCGAATCGAATCGAACACCACGTGGTAAAGTGCGCCAAAATTCGATTCCCCTCCCACCTTCCCTGGCGCCTTTTTTGCACCAATAACAGCGCAGGGGAGGTGGGACAGGAACTACGACACCGGGGGCATTGAAAAAAATTGGAAAAAGTCATTGGCTGCCGAAATCAGGTGACCTCCATTTTAGACGAATAGTGGATTTCAAATCCGGGTCATATGAGAATGTGAACTTTGTGACTATGAGACAGGGATAGCTGTACAGGCAGGGATAGCTAGGGATAACCTTTATTTAGGGGGGAATGTTATTAAAAATAACTTTTTGAGGCTCTATCGGGTGTGTAATTGTGATTTTTGTGAGATAAACTTTTTCCCATAGGGATGCATTGGCCAGCGCTGATTGGCCGAATTCCGTACTCTGGCCAATCAGTGCTGGCCAATGCATTCTATTAGCTTGATGAAGCAGAGTGTGCACAAGGGTTCAAGCGCACCCTCGGCTCTGATGTAGCAGAGCCGAGGCTGCACAAGGGTTCAAGCGCACCCTCGGCTCTGATGTAGGAGAGCCGAGGGTGCACTTGAACCCTTGTGCACCCTCAGCTCTGCTACATCAGAGCCGAGGGTGCGCTTGAACCCTTGTGCACACTCTGCTTCATCAAGCTAATAGAATGCATTGGCCAGCGCTGATTGGCCAATGTATTCTATTAGCCTGATGAAGTAGAGCTGAATGTGTGTGCTAAGCACACACATTCAGCTCTACTTCATCGGGCTAATAGAATGCATTGGCCAGCGCTGATTGGCCAGAGTACGGAACTCGACCAATCAGCGCTGGCTCTGCTGGAGGAGGCGGAGTCTAAGATCGCTCCACACCAGTCTCCATTCAGGTCCGACCTTAGACTCCGCCTCCTCCGGCAGAGCCAGCGCTGATTGGCCGAAGGCTGGCCAATGCATTCCTATGCGAATGCAGACTTAGCAGTGCTGAGTCAGTTTTGCTCAACTACACATCTGATGCACACTCGGCACTGCTACATCAGATGTAGCAATCTGATGTAGCAGAGCCGAGGGTGCACTAGAACCCCTGTGCAAACTCAGTTCACGCTAATAGAATGCATTGGCCAGCGCTGATTGGCCAATGCATTCTATTAGCCCGATGAAGTAGAGCTGAATGTGTGTGCTAAGCACACACATTCAGCACTGCTTCATCACGCCAATACAATGCATTAGCCAGTGCTGATTGGCCAGAGTACGGAATTCGGCCAATCAGCGCTGGCTCTGCTGGAGGAGGCGGAGTCTAATGTCGGACCTGAATGGAGACTGGTGTGGAGCGATCTTAGACTCCGCCTCCTCCAGCAGAGCCAGCGCTGATTGGTCGAGTTCCATACATCAGAGCCGAGGGTGCGCTTGAACCCTTGTGCAGCCTCAGCTCTGCTACATCAGAGCCGAGGGTGCGCTTGAACCCTTGTGCACACTCTGCTTCATCAAGCTAATAGAATGCATTGGCCAGCGCTGATTGGCCAGAGTACGGAATTCGGCCAATCAGCGCTGGCTCTGCTGGAGGAGGCGGAGTCTAAGATCGCTCCACACCAGTCTCCATTCAGGTCCGACCTTAGACTCCGCCTCCTCCAGCAGAGCCAGCGCTGATTGGCCGAATTCCGTACTCTGGCCAATCAGCACTGGCTAATGCATTGTATTGGCGTGATGAAGCAGTGCTGAATGTGTGTGCTTAGCACACACATTCAGCTCTACTTCATCGGGCTAATAGAATGCATTGGCCAGCGCTGATTGGCCGAATTCCGTACTCTGGCCAATCAGCACTGGCTAATGCATTGTATTGGCGTGATGAAGCAGTGCTGAATGAGTGTGCTTAGCACACACATTCAGCTCTACTTCATCGGGCTAATAGAATGCATTGGCCAATCAGCGCTGGCCAATGCATTCTATTAGCGTGAACTGAGTTTGCACAGGGGTTCTAGTGCACCCTCGGCTCTGCTACATCAGATTGCTACATCTGATGTAGCAGTGCCGAGTGTGCATCAGATGTGTAGTTGAGCAAAACTGACTCAGCACTGCTAAGTCTGCATTCGCATAGGAATGCATTGGCCAGCCTTCGGCCAATCAGCGCTGGCTCTGCCGGAGGAGGCGGAGTCTAAGGTCGGACCTGAATGGAGACTGGTGTGGAGCTATCTTAGACTCCGCCTCCTCCAGCAGAGCCAGCGCTGATTGGTCGAGTTCCGTACTCTGGCCAATCAGCACTGGCCAATGCATTTCTATGGGGAAAAGTTAGCTTGCGAAAATCGCAAACTGACAGGGATTTCCATGAAATAAAGTGACTTTTATGCCCCCAGACATGCTTCCCCTGCTGTCCCAGTGTCATTCCAGGGTGTTGGTATCATTTCCTGGGGTGTCATAGTGGACTTGGTGACCCTCCAGACACGAATTTGGGTTTCCCCCTTAACGAGTTTATGTTCCCCATAGACTATAATGGGGTTCGAAACCCATTCGAACACTCGAACAGTGAGCGGCTGTTCGAATCGAATTTCGAACCTCGAACATTTTAGTGTTCGCTCATCTCTATTAAGGAGGAGACATGGCTTATACAGTGCAGTAGTTCACCAGCTGGCTGCTAGGCATTAGAATACAACAGCCCTGCCAGAGATATGTGTGCATTTCTGAAAAAACGAGTTGGTGTAGAGTGCAATGGCTATAGCAGCAATCCTAAGTGTTCCTTATGGCCTTGAGTGTGCCAGCTTATGATGTGACAAGAGATCATAAACTACATCTGCCCCAGAGTGTGAGAGTTTCTGTCAGAGAGAGGCAGGTCTAAAGTCATAGGATCCTGAAAAGCTAAGTTCTGTATACTATATGTGAGGCAGTGCAGTAAAGTATGTCTATCTGCAAAGCAATAGAGGAACATAAGTGGTTGGTTGTTCTTGCCTTTTCCTTTTGATAAAAGTTGATATTTAACAGGAGTCTGCCACCAGGACCCAGGACATCAACCCGGAAAATAGGTTACAGTTACCTGAACCAAACAGTGTTGTCTAGTGTATATCGGAGCCTCGCTGTTTTTGTCAGTATACACATGCTGGGCTCTGGTGACTCTGGTTCTCTGGAGCTCTGGTGGCTCTGGTTACTCTGGAGGCTCTGGTATATCGGAGCCTCGCTGTTTTTGTCAGTATACACATGCTGGGCTCTGGTGACTGTCTTCCTTTAAGAGCTGCAGTTAGTGTAGTCCAGCACCAGAGTCTGGTAAGACTTAGTATGAGAATCCTAAGCTACTGAACATGAAACTAATGGGCTTTTCTTCTGCAGAGGTTAGATTAATAAATCTAACTATACGGAGTTAGAGCCTATATGTGCAAGTATCTATTTCCTGTTTATTTGCACATTATATCCTCAAAGAATTGGACTCCCATTTCACTCCAATATCTTCACACCCACTAGTACCAAGGTTTGGTAATTCCTGGAACGCACGGCATAACTACCTGGCATGACAACTACCCACCTCTGTACTTTATTACCAATAATTTCTCCACCTCCATTCTGTCACCCTCCAGCACTTGCACATATGCATCCTATCTATTACTTAGTAGTGAGTGGAGGACCATGTGACTTTTAACCAAATGTCGATCCCCCATTAAATATATATGTTTGAAAGGTCAACATCTGTTAGGAATCTCAGTGTGCAGCATTGCTGTTACAGTTCTGTGTATATAAATAAAATAATAATTTTTAAACAACAGAACCTCTGGGCTGCAAGGCACAGCAGCGAGGTCCACAGGCCCTATGATGGGCGGCCGACTGCCTGAGCGCAACAATATGGCAGTACAGCGCAGTGTGCACAAGGAGCAACACACAAACGCCAGTTAAGTTCACTGACCGGAAGCGACGGTGCAGCTCCCAATGTGAACAGCGGTGCAACTAAAACCTGCCAGTTAAAGTCACTGGCCAGGTGCACCTGTACTGCAGAAGTAACAAGGCTGCCAAGGGTTAACGCCACCCCTGGTCAGCAACACAAATGTTCCTGCAACAGCTAGGAGTTTAACACTGAAGTGTGACAGTGCAGTAAGGCTATCTCCTGAGACCAACCTGCTGCAACTCTACAGGCTGGAACAGTCTCTACTGCTCCTAGCCTTGGTGTAGAGCTGACAGAAATTCAGGATTTACCAGTCCTAACTACCCAGTACCCAGAGAACAGCAGAGGAACCCCACACTGAGGCCTAGTCTGGAATCCTGCCTGGACACTGGAGCCTTTCCCTGCAACAACTGTCATTCAGTCTTTCAGATACAAAGTGTGAGCGCCGGGCGGGCGTCAGCTCACACTTTTTAAAGGGGAGTCCCCGCCCAATAGGGCGGTGGCTATGACCTCACTGCTCATGCTCAGTAGGCAAGAAGTGGCACTTAGCCTGTGAGCGACTCCAATAGGCCTGAGCATGCTCAGTGGGCCGAAATCTGGACTTACACTCCAGACACCTCACTACATGAGGCCGAGGGCGAGGGTTAGATTGACCTGCAGGTGGCGCTGTGCGCTGAGAGTGGACCCTGCGGGACCCAATCCTAACAATTGCTTGCTGCTTTTGACTTACGATTGTCATGCCGACACATGAAACTTTATGCAGCTCTCAGAACTGTTACACTGATCCAATCAGCAGTTTTGGAGGGATATTTAAGGTCTGTTCTCAATGCTACATGTGCCTGCTATTTACTTCATTTATTCTAGTTAGGCTATTCACAAGATATTCCCTTGTCTTTTGTCTTATGTACGCTCAGATTGACCTCAGCCAGCATACATTTAATCTTTTGATTCTGCTCTCCTGTTTTGATCTACTTTGGTGTGGGTTCTGGTTTGATTTCAGATTTTCAGAGCATCTATTCTTACACTAAGCTAATAGGTCAATAACCTGGGTCCAACTAGCTCTGGAAAAGAACATTTGGGTAGCCTTAGTCCTATCTCCCAGGCAGTGTGATATTTAGGCAGTTTGTAGCATTGCTCGCTGGTATCTGACAGCTCCTGCTGTTTTTGGGAACTTCCTAACACTACCTCTGCAAGAACTGTAGTTAAGGAATTAACGTAGATAATGGTATATTATCTGCGTAAGTATATTGGAAAAGTGCATAAAAAATGTTATTATACAAACACTAACAATTATTTATAGATACTGGCGAACTCCATTAAATATCATGATTTATCTGGTTCAGTAAAATACCGTAGATCAGCAATAATATACAGTGGGTCACTTAAAAATACATGAATGTTCTTTGTGATTGAAGGAGATGTCTGCCTACTCTTACAAGAATTTACACTATGTAAAGACATTATGGCTTCTGTAATTAGATGCAATCATTTGCTCTAACAAGCAGCTATACAATGGAATATGTTGTCTCCTGTAGTAACTGTTATGGCATTTACACTTTCAGCATTCTGTGAACATAATCTGCTATAGACAATACTCCAAAGTCTTCCCTTTGCTCTCTTCAAGTGGGTAACAATATATTGTAAAGGCTTGTTATAGTTTAAGGTATGTTTAAACAGCTCTCCGGGGCTCCTATCTAGCACTGTCAGCAGTCTTGAACACCACTTCCATTCTACCTACTTATGCTCAGCACTTTCCAGCACAAAACAATGCCAGAACTTAGTTCTAGCTGTGCTGTGTTTGTTTCAATATCATCATGTACAACCACATACATTCCTTTAAAGGTTACATACAGGGGTCATGATGATATCATCCGCATCACCAAACAACGTCTTCTGTATCAAGCAAAACCTATATGGCAAGAAACAAATTCTACTACGGTATGCCAAATATCACAATGCAGTGCCTTTAACTCCCCAGGCAGTGCCAACCAAATGGTGCTGTACTGTGCACATATACTGAACCAGTGGCACTACATACCACAATTCTGCTTAAAACATGTCCTAAAGAAGCTTGAAGAAAAAATAACACTGCAGCATAAAAGATCTCATTGGAGTAAAGGAGAGACAGCAAACCAGAATATGGGATCAGAAGTTCATCCAGGGGCTCACGAGAATGAGCTAGCAAACTCAGTCGACTTGTGGAATACCACTCATGGCTGCCAACGGGCGTACAACTTGGAGGAGGAGGTGGAGTCTGCCACTACTGGTACTTCCATACACAGTGTGTGGAGGAACTCCTCGAGCCACTTTCTGACTGATTGGGTCTACACCATTGCTGCTACCGAACTAATTTCCCCACAATGTGGAAAAACGGGTCACGTTGACAGATAGTGCCAGTCTCCAAAGAGTACACACTGACTTAGAGCCAAAGGCAAATGGTCACAGAAGATGTTCTGGTGGACCCCATTTTAAATTCGATTTGTTGATGTTGCTTTATTTCTCTCTGGATTTTATTTTCACTTTTTGTCATCTACATCTGTCTTAAAAAATATACATAGTTGTTTGGATGTCCATAGTTAACACACAAGCTATGACCATAAGAGATTGTTTCTTATCTCTGAAACGTCATACACAACATCCAAGGGAAAATTGAATTATGATTTACAGCATTTGGGGATACCAAAGAATATAAAAACTGTACAGAAAGTAACTACTAAAGGGAACAATCTGAAATACGTTTTGTGCTTCTATAGTTGTAGCCGATATAGATGTACTGAGACATAAGTGAAATGACCAAATTTAGCAATTGGCTGGTAATAAAATTCCTTCATTTGAGTTAGATCAGTATTTCCTGAAGCCACTGGTAACTTGTGATATATCACAACCATAATGAGCTGTAATTAGATTTTTTTATATATATATTTGTGCTTCAATATTAGGGTTGAGTGATCAGGATTGGAAAAGATCGTATCTCGATTGGCGATCGAGCAAATTTCACGATCGGGATCGGCTGGAAAATGATCGAAAATCGGATTTTAAAAACGATCCTGAATTCTCAAGATTGGCTCAACCCTATTCGATATGTTAAAGTTTTCCAGCACATTCCCCTTAAAGGGAGAATTACAAAATCCTATACACAGTAGATAGTTGGTCAGACTCAATGAAATCAGGGTTTGACCAACCCAAAGAGCTACACATGGATCCTCAAATCATATCTATTTTTTAAAGGAATTGTGTCGCCTTAAAATGACCTATATTTTAATGAGTTTTCTGTTAAATGTTTTTAAAGAATTTTTGGTGAGGTTTTTAAACATTTTCTAAATTATCTATAATTTTAAAATAAATCCTAAAAATCCAGCACTACTGATTCTGTTCACTGAGCAAACTAATATTCTGACACTTCCTATTTTCGGTAGAAGATTTCTTTGCGGCAATAAATTTACTTATCGGCACACGGATGATCACAGCTATCATGTACATGTAGATAACAAACAGAATACACAACAGTGGATGTCACTGCTTATGTGCTTTCTCTATACAATGACTTTTGTACAGGTCACAGAGCATGCCTAGAAAACAATCCCATAGAAGTCAATAGGCTCTGATTCAGACCATTATGTGTATATATGGTCCATCTCCAGTAGACAAGATATTGTAAACTATTTTAGGTTTAGTGGCAAGATTTGGAATTACATTGCCAAAAATTCTTAAAAACATTAAACAATAGTGAAAGACACCTTAGCAGAGGGAAGGGGAGCAGAGATACTGATAAGAGTAGAAAGAAGCATTTTTCCCTGATACAATATATTACAAAGCTTCCTAAATTATCAATTGTACTGTTGACTTATGCAAGTGAAAAGTTAGTGACCATTTATTGTGGTATGTTTCAATGCATTCCATATTGTGTATACTTTCCGCACTGAAAGCAATGGGGGTAGACCACATAACTACTACAGGTCCTGTGGGACAGCGGGGCCAAGTCTCAGTCATCCAACCATCCAGAACTACAGGGGGTGGTAATTAAGATTCCAGCCCAGAACTGCCCTTCATACATATGTCTTTATGGGAATTTTGCACTTTCTGGTTCATTGATCTCCATAGACAATGGCAGAAAATCACATACACCTGCAGACTTCCTCCACTATGCTCAAAACCTATAACTCTAAACTTTGTTTCACCTATAACTCTGCCCTTCACCTTACTAAACAAGCCTATTTCATCACTCTCATCTCTTCTCTCTCCAGTAGCCCTAAAAGTCTCTTTCACTAAAAAAACTTTTTACTCCTTACTCTTTTCTCAAAGTGCAGGTGCCATTCACAGACCTCTGTGCAGAGGACATGGCCACTTATTTCCATGACAAAATTGATAAACCCTGTCATGGAGTAATTGGCCAATCCCCAGACAGCATTGTTCCCCTCACTTACCACACCTTATCCTGTTCATCCTCATATTTTGAACCAGCTTCAATAGAAGTCCAGTCACATTAATGTGACCATGTCTCAAAATCCAGAATAACCACCTTTGGCAGAGCGGACCGCTGCGAGACGTGCAGAAAGAGAGGGGATGCTGTGATGATGTTCACTGGGATGTTGAGCCATGTCGACTCCAGTGCCGTGTCCAGCTGCACTAGGTTACGTGGTTGAGCATCCATGGCGTGAACAACCCAATCGAGGTGGTCCTACAGATTCTCAATTGGGTTCAAATCTGGGGAATTTTCTGGCGAAGGGAGTACGGTAAACTCATCCTGGTGCTCCTCGAACCACGCACGTACACTGCAAGCTTTATGTCCTGTTGGTAGATGCCATCATCCTGAGGAAAAACATTTTGCATGTAGGGGTGAACATGGTCCGCAAGGATATATGCATACTTGTGTTGATCCATCGTGCCTTCCACAATGATGAGTGCACCCAGATGGCTGATGACACGTGCCTTCTGCGATTGGTTATTTAACGTTGACATCAAAAGTAGGCAATGCTCACATTAATATGACTGGACTGTGTACATTACTATCAAAATATAGACTTACAGCTGAACGTAATGTGGGAGCTTATAGGTGACAATAAGTCATATTACAGAGAATAAAATCTTATCGTCACATCACTTAGAGGGAAAATAATTCATGTTTCCCAGATTACGTCAGCAGCAGAAAACAAGATGTAAACTATTTTACTGAGAGATCTCTTCCATAATATGGGAAGGCGCAGAATGAGCCATAATACCACCCACACACAGAAAAATCTGCACTCTAAGATGTTTCCAGTTCAAGAAGTGAAGCATTTACTCTGTTTGTTGAATACATTGACGAAATTGATTGAGTCTTTTATTCCCCGGCAGGATTACCCTGCCCACAAATTACAATTATTTATCTCTGTACCTGTCCTTCTGTGCAGGAAGAAAGAGCTTGATAGGTACTAATCGTTTTCTTAACCGTGAAACGCTAAAGTACATTTGTCTTTTTCGACTGCCGTGAAAATATAAGCTTAGCGACAGCGAACTCTAGTGGTAGAAACTGAAAATGCCTTCAAATCCTTTTTGGTTGTTCATTGTGAATAGCAGATGTCACAAAGTAGAACATGTTCCACATAAATCTACATTAAACAGGAGACAAAAAAATAAGAGGAACTGTAGGTGAGAATGATGTGAAAATAATCACAATCTGTGATCACACATATGGTACCGCATATGAAGACATTTGACGAGAAATACAAGTTGTCCTACCGTAGTCGCTTATTCAGTTATCTTCAATCAATAGAGTTGGTTACGTTTATTTAAGGCCGCAGGCACACAGCCATATTAAACCCCTACTCCCGAGATAGATATTATTTTCTAGGCTTACTAATATAACAATATGAACGATGCAGTTACTTACCGGGCGCAGTTTACATTGCTGCTAAACATGCCGGATCATGTGATTGACAAACTGATCCCAGCGATTCACAAAACAGCTGGAAGTCACTTTTCTGTTCAGACTATAAGACTCACCTGAATAGAAAGGACACCCTGAATTTATATAACAAAAAAATAAGAAATAAAATATTTAATACTAATTAAAACATCCTGGGAGGTCAAAGGAAATGGAACTATATTTAGGGGGCATTCACATGATGTAACGCGGTGTTGATTCTGACATGTAAACTCGTGTCAGAATCAGCTCTGCAGAACAGAATCCCATTGACTTCAATGGGTTCCGTTTAGCGCGCGTAATACATTGAAAACAATGGAAG
>NW_027439851.1:0-42513 GCF_031893055.1 Leptodactylus fuscus
TGTAGCTCGGGCTGAGAAGGTCGCAGCCATGGGAAAGTTGACAGTTAAGCCTATCTAGTGACAACCCATCATAGGCTAGCTGGGTGATCTTGTAACTTGTATCATGCCGGAGTTTGATTTTCACCATAGGGTTTCATTGATCGCTTACTCGGCAACTTGTATGAAGCAGGATTTCTACTTTCCCCTTAGCGCTTCATTGATCGTGTACTCTTGAGTGTAGCTCGGGCTGAGAATGACGCAGCCATGGGAAAGTTGACAGTTAAGCCTATCTAGTGACAGCCCATCATAGGCTAGCTGGGTGAGCTTGCAACTTGTACCATGTCGGAGTTTGATTTTCCCCATAGGGTTTCATTGATCGTGTACTCTTGAGTGTAGCTCGGGCTGAGAAGGTCGCAGCCATGGGAAAGTTGACAGTTAAGCCTATCTAGTGACAACCCATCATAGGCTAGCTGGGTGATCTTGCAACTTTTATCATGCCGGAGTTTGATTTTCACCATAGGGTTTCATTGATCGCTTACTCGGCAACTTGTATCAAGCAGGATTTCTACTTTCCCCTTAGCGCTTCATTGATCGTGTACTCTTGAATGTAGCTCGGGCTGAGAATGACGCAGCCATGGGAAAGTTGACAGTTAAGCCTATCTAGTGACAGCCCATCATAGGCTAGCTGGGTGAGCTTGCAACTTGTACCATGTCGGAGTTTGATTTTCCCCATAGGGTTTCATTGATCGTGTACTCTTGAGTGTAGCTCGGGCTGAGAAGGTCGCAGCCATGGGAAAGTTGACAGTTAAGCCTATCTAGTGACAACCCATCATAGGCTAGCTGGGTGATCTTGTAACTTGTATCATGCCGGAGTTTGATTTTCACCATAGGGTTTCATTGATCGCTTACTCGGCAACTTGTATGAAGCAGGATTTCTACTTTCCCCTTAGCGCTTCATTGATCGTGTACTCTTGAGTGTAGCTCGGGCTGAGAATGACGCAGCCATGGGAAAGTTGACAGTTAAGCCTATCTAGTGACAGCCCATCATAGGCTAGCTGGGTGAGCTTGCAACTTGTACCATGTCGGAGTTTGATTTTCCCCATAGGGTTTCATTGATCGTGTACTCTTGAGTGTAGCTCGGGCTGAGAAGGTCGCAGCCATGGGAAAGTTGACAGTTAAGCCTATCTAGTGACAACCCATCATAGGCTAGCTGGGTGATCTTGTAACTTGTATCATGCCGGAGTTTGATTTTCACCATAGGGTTTCATTGATCGCTTACTCTGCAACTTGTATCAAGCAGGATTTCTACTTTCCCCTTAGCGCTTCATTGATCGTGTACTCTTGAGTGTAGATCGGGCTGAGAATGACGCAGCCATGGGAAAGTTGACAGTTAAGCCTATCTAGTGACAGCCCATCATAGGCTAGCTGGGTGATCTTGCAACTTGTACCATGTCGGAGTTTGATTTTCCCCATACGGTTTCATTGATCGTGTACTCTTGAGTGTAGCTCGGGCCGAGAAGGTCGCAGCCATGGGAAAGTTGACAGTTAAGCCTATCTAGTGACAGCCCATCATAGGCTAGCTGGGTGATCTTGCAACTTGTACCATGTCGGAGTTTGATTTTCCCCATAGGGTTTCATTGATCGTGTACTCTTGAGTGTAGCTCGGGCTGAGAAGGTCGCAGCCATGGGAAAGTTGACAGTTAAGCCTATCTAGTGACAACCCATCATAGGCTAGCTGGGTGATCTTGTAACTTGTATCATGCCGGAGTTTGATTTTCACCATAGGGCTTCATTGATCGCTTACTCGGCAACTTGTATCAAGCAGGATTTCTACTTTCCCCTTAGCGCTTCATTGATCGTGTACTCTTGAGTGTAGCTCGGGCTGAGAATGACGCAGCCATGGGAAAGTTGACAGTTAAGCCTATCTAGTGACAGCCCATCATAGGCTAGCTGGGTGAGCTTGCAACTTGTACCATGTCGGAGTTTGATTTTCCCCATAGGGTTTCATTGATCGTGTACTCTTGAGTGTAGCTCGGGCTGAGAAGGTCGCAGCCATGGGAAAGTTGACAGTTAAGCCTATCTAGTGACAACCCATCATAGGCTAGCTGGGTGATCTTGTAACTTGTATCATGCCGGAGTTTGATTTTCACCATAGGGTTTCATTGATCGCTTACTCGGCAACTTGTATGAAGCAGGATTTCTACTTTCCCCTTAGCGCTTCATTGATCGTGTACTCTTGAGTGTAGCTCGGGCTGAGAATGACGCAGCCATGGGAAAGTTGACAGTTAAGCCTATCTAGTGACAGCCCATCATAGGCTAGCTGGGTGAGCTTGCAACTTGTACCATGTCGGAGTTTGATTTTCCCCATAGGGTTTCATTGATCGTGTACTCTTGAGTGTAGCTCGGGCTGAGAAGGTCGCAGCCATGGGAAAGTTGACAGTTAAGCCTATCTAGTGACAACCCATCATAGGCTAGCTGGGTGATCTTGTAACTTGTATCATGCCGGAGTTTGATTTTCACCATAGGGTTTCATTGATCGCTTACTCGGCAACTTGTATCAAGCAGGATTTCTACTTTCCCCTTAGCGCTTCATTGATCGTGTACTCTTGAGTGTAGATCGGGCTGAGAATGACGCAGCCATGGGAAAGTTGACAGTTAAGCCTATCTAGTGACAGCCCATCATAGGCTAGCTGGGTGATCTTGCAACTTGTACCATGTCGGAGTTTGATTTTCCCCATACGGTTTCATTGATCGTGTACTCTTGAGTGTAGCTCGGGCTGAGAAGGTCGCAGCCATGGGAAAGTTGACAGTTAAGCCTATCTAGTGACAACCCATCATAGGCTAGCTGGGTGATCTTGTAACTTGTATCATGCCGGAGTTTGATTTTCACCATAGGGTTTCATTGATCGCTTACTCGGCAACTTGTATCAAGCAGGATTTCTACTTTCCCCTTAGCGCTTCATTGATCGTGTACTCTTGAGTGTAGCTCGGGCTGAGAATGACGCAGCCATGGGAAAGTTGACAGTTAAGCCTATCTAGTGACAGCCCATCATAGGCTAGCTGGGTGAGCTTGCAACTTGTACCATGTCGGAGTTTGATTTTCCCCATAGGGTTTCATTGATCGTGTACTCTTGAGTGTAGCTCGGGCTGAGAAGGTCGCAGCCATGGGAAAGTTGACAGTTAAGCCTATCTAGTGACAACCCATCATAGGCTAGCTGGGTGATCTTGTAACTTGTATCATGCCGGAGTTTGATTTTCACCATAGGGTTTCATTGATCGCTTACTCGGCAACTTGTATCAAGCAGGATTTCTACTTTCCCCTTAGCGCTTCATTGATCGTGTACTCTTGAGTGTAGATCGGGCTGAGAATGACGCAGCCATGGGAAAGTTGACAGTTAAGCCTATCTAGTGACAGCCCATCATAGGCTAGCTGGGTGATCTTTCAACTTGTACCATGTCGGAGTTTGATTTTCCCCATACAGTTTCACTGATCGTGTACTCTTGAGTGTAGCTCGGGCTGAGAAGGTCGCAGCCATGGGAAAGTTGACAGTTAAGCCTATCTAGTGACAACCCATCATAGGCTAGCTGGGTGATCTTGCAACTTTTATCATGCCGGAGTTTGATTTTCACCATAGGGTTTCATTGATCGCTTACTCGGCAACTTGTATGAAGCAGGATTTCTACTTTCCCCTTAGCGCTTCATTGATCGTGTACTCTTGAGTGTAGCTCGGGCTGAGAATGACGCAGCCATGGGAAAGTTGACAGTTAAGCCTATCTAGTGACAGCCCATCATAGGCTAGCTGGGTGAGCTTGCAACTTGTACCATGTCGGAGTTTGATTTTCCCCATAGGGTTTCATTGATCGTGTACTCTTGAGTGTAGTTCGGGCTGAGAAGGTCGCAGCCATGGGAAAGTTGACAGTTAAGCCTATCTAGTGACAACCCATCATAGGCTAGCTGGGTGATCTTGCAACTTTTATCATGCCGGAGTTTGATTTTCACCATAGGGTTTCATTGATCGCTTACTCGGCAACTTGTATCAAGCAGGATTTCTACTTTCCCCTTAGCGCTTCATTGATCGTGTACTCTTGAGTGTAGCTCGGGCTGAGAAGGTCGCAGCCATGGGAAAGTTGACAGTTAAGCCTATCTAGTGACAACCCATCATAGGCTAGCTGGGTGATCTTGTAACTTGTATCATGCCGGAGTTTGATTTTCACCATAGGGTTTCATTGATCGCTTACTCGGCAACTTGTATCAAGCAGGATTTCTACTTTCCCCTTAGCGCTTCATTGATCGTGTACTCTTGAGTGTAGCTCGGGCTGAGAATGACGCAGCCATGGGAAAGTTGACAGTTAAGCCTATCTAGTGACAGCCCATCATAGGCTAGCTGGGTGAGCTTGCAACATGTACCATGTCGGAGTTTGATTTTCCCCATAGGGTCTCATTGATCGTGTACTCTTGAGTGTAGCTCGGGCTGAGAAGGTCGCAGCCATGGGAAAGTTGACAGTTAAGCCTATCTAGTGACAACCCATCATAGGCTAGCTGGGTGATCTTGTAACTTGTATCATGCCGGAGTTTGATTTTCACCATAGGGTTTCATTGATCGCTTACTCGGCAACTTGTATCAAGCAGGATTTCTACTTTCCCCTTAGCGCTTCATTGATCGTGTACTCTTGAGTGTAGATCGGGCTGAGAATGACGCAGCCATGGGAAAGTTGACAGTTAAGCCTATCTAGTGACAGCCCATCATAGGCTAGCTGGGTGATCTTGCAACTTGTACCATGTCGGAGTTTGATTTTCCCCATACGGTTTCACTGATCGTGTACTCTTGAGTGTAGCTCGGACTGAGAATTTCGCAGCCATGGGATAGTTGACAGTTAAGCCTATCTAGTGACAACCCATCATAGGCTAGCTGGGTGATCTTGCAACTTTTATCATGCCGGAGTTTGATTTTCACCATAGGGTTTCATTGATCGCTTACTCGGCAACTTGTATGAAGCAGGATTTCTACTTTCCCCTTAGCGCTTCATTGATCGTGTACTCTTGAGTGTAGCTCGGGCTGAGAATGACGCAGCCATGGGAAAGTTGACAGTTAAGCCTATCTAGTGACAGCCCATCATAGGCTAGCTGGGTGAGCTTGCAACTTGTACCATGTCGGAGTTTGATTTTCCCCATAGGGTTTCATTGATCGTGTACTCTTGAGTGTAGCACGGGCTGAGAAGGTCGCAGCCATGGGAAAGTTGACAGTTAAGCCTATCTAGTGACAACCCATCATAGGCTAGCTGGGTGATCTTGCAACTTTTATCATGCCGGAGTTTGATTTTCACCATAGGGTTTCATTGATCGCTTACTCGGCAACTTGTATGAAGCAGGATTTCTACTTTCCCCTTAGCGCTTCATTGATCTTGTACTCTTGAATGTAGCTCGGGCTGAGAATGACGCAGCCATGGGAAAGTTGACAGTTAAGCCTATCTAGTGACAGCCCATCATAGGCTAGCTGGGTGAGCTTGCAACTTGTACCATGTCGGAGTTTGATTTTCCCCATAGGGTTTCATTGATCGTGTACTCTTGAGTGTAGCTCGGGCTGAGAAGGTCGCAGCCATGGGAAAGTTGACAGTTAAGCCTATCTAGTGACAACCCATCATAGGCTAGCTGGGTGATCTTGTAACTTGTATCATGCCGGAGTTTGATTTTCACCATAGGGTTTCATTGATCGCTTACTCGGCAACTTGTATGAAGCAGGATTTCTACTTTCCCCTTAGCGCTTCATTGATCGTGTACTCTTGAGTGTAGCTCGGGCTGAGAATGACGCAGCCATGGGAAAGTTGACAGTTAAGCCTATCTAGTGACAGCCCATCATAGGCTAGCTGGGTGAGCTTGCAACTTGTACCATGTCGGAGTTTGATTTTCCCCATAGGGTTTCATTGATCGTGTACTCTTGAGTGTAGCTCGGGCTGAGAAGGTCGCAGCCATGGGAAAGTTGACAGTTAAGCCTATCTAGTGACAACCCATCATAGGCTAGCTGGGTGATCTTGCAACTTTTATCATGCCGGAGTTTGATTTTCACCATAGGGTTTCATTGATCGCTTACTCGGCAACTTGTATCAAGCAGGATTTCTACTTTCCCCTTAGCGCTTCATTGATCGTGTACTCTTGAATGTAGCTCGGGCTGAGAATGACGCAGCCATGGGAAAGTTGACAGTTAAGCCTATCTAGTGACAGCCCATCATAGGCTAGCTGGGTGAGCTTGCAACTTGTACCATGTCGGAGTTTGATTTTCCCCATAGGGTTTCATTGATCGTGTACTCTTGAGTGTAGCTCGGGCTGAGAAGGTCGCAGCCATGGGAAAGTTGACAGTTAAGCCTATCTAGTGACAACCCATCATAGGCTAGCTGGGTGATCTTGTAACTTGTATCATGCCGGAGTTTGATTTTCACCATAGGGTTTCATTGATCGCTTACTCGGCAACTTGTATGAAGCAGGATTTCTACTTTCCCCTTAGCGCTTCATTGATCGTGTACTCTTGAGTGTAGCTCGGGCTGAGAATGACGCAGCCATGGGAAAGTTGACAGTTAAGCCTATCTAGTGACAGCCCATCATAGGCTAGCTGGGTGAGCTTGCAACTTTTACCATGTCGGAGTTTGATTTTCCCCATAGGGTTTCATTGATCGTGTACTCTTGAGTGTAGCTCGGGCTGAGAAGGTCGCAGCCATGGGAAAGTTGACAGTTAAGCCTATCTAGTGACAACCCATCATAGGCTAGCTGGGTGATCTTGTAACTTGTATCATGCCGGAGTTTGATTTTCACCATAGGGTTTCATTGATCGCTTACTCTGCAACTTGTATCAAGCAGGATTTCTACTTTCCCCTTAGCGCTTCATTGATCGTGTACTCTTGAGTGTAGATCGGGCTGAGAATGACGCAGCCATGGGAAAGTTGACAGTTAAGCCTATCTAGTGACAGCCCATCATAGGCTAGCTGGGTGATCTTGCAACTTGTACCATGTCGGAGTTTGATTTTCCCCATACGGTTTCATTGATCGTGTACTCTTGAGTGTAGCTCGGGCTGAGAAGGTCGCAGCCATGGGAAAGTTGACAGTTAAGCCTATCTAGTGACAGCCCATCATAGGCTAGCTGGGTGATCTTGCAACTTGTACCATGTCGGAGTTTGATTTTCCCCATAGGGTTTCATTGATCGTGTACTCTTGAGTGTAGCTCGGGCTGAGAAGGTCGCAGCCATGGGAAAGTTGACAGTTAAGCCTATCTAGTGACAACCCATCATAGGCTAGCTGGGTGATCTTGTAACTTGTATCATGCCGGAGTTTGATTTTCACCATAGGGCTTCATTGATCGCTTACTCGGCAACTTGTATCAAGCAGGATTTCTACTTTCCCCTTAGCGCTTCATTGATCGTGTACTCTTGAGTGTAGCTCGGGCTGAGAATGACGCAGCCATGGGAAAGTTGACAGTTAAGCCTATCTAGTGACAGCCCATCATAGGCTAGCTGGGTGAGCTTGCAACTTGTACCATGTCGGAGTTTGATTTTCCCCATAGGGTTTCATTGATCGTGTACTCTTGAGTGTAGCTCGGGCTGAGAAGGTCGCAGCCATGGGAAAGTTGACAGTTAAGCCTATCTAGTGACAACCCATCATAGGCTAGCTGGGTGATCTTGTAACTTGTATCATGCCGGAGTTTGATTTTCACCATAGGGTTTCATTGATCGCTTACTCGGCAACTTGTATGAAGCAGGATTTCTACTTTCCCCTTAGCGCTTCATTGATCGTGTACTCTTGAGTGTAGCTCGGGCTGAGAATGACGCAGCCATGGGAAAGTTGACAGTTAAGCCTATCTAGTGACAGCCCATCATAGGCTAGCTGGGTGAGCTTGCAACTTGTACCATGTCGGAGTTTGATTTTCCCCATAGGGTTTCATTGATCGTGTACTCTTGAGTGTAGCTCGGGCTGAGAAGGTCGCAGCCATGGGAAAGTTGACAGTTAAGCCTATCTAGTGACAACCCATCATAGGCTAGCTGGGTGATCTTGTAACTTGTATCATGCCGGAGTTTGATTTTCACCATAGGGTTTCATTGATCGCTTACTCGGCAACTTGTATCAAGCAGGATTTCTACTTTCCCCTTAGCGCTTCATTGATCGTGTACTCTTGAGTGTAGATCGGGCTGAGAATGACGCAGCCATGGGAAAGTTGACAGTTAAGCCTATCTAGTGACAGCCCATCATAGGCTAGCTGGGTGATCTTGCAACTTGTACCATGTCGGAGTTTGATTTTCCCCATACGGTTTCATTGATCGTGTACTCTTGAGTGTAGCTCGGGCTGAGAAGGTCGCAGCCATGGGAAAGTTGACAGTTAAGCCTATCTAGTGACAACCCATCATAGGCTAGCTGGGTGATCTTGTAACTTGTATCATGCCGGAGTTTGATTTTCACCATAGGGTTTCATTGATCGCTTACTCGGCAACTTGTATCAAGCAGGATTTCTACTTTCCCCTTAGCGCTTCATTGATCGTGTACTCTTGAGTGTAGCTCGGGCTGAGAATGACGCAGCCATGGGAAAGTTGACAGTTAAGCCTATCTAGTGACAGCCCATCATAGGCTAGCTGGGTGAGCTTGCAACTTGTACCATGTCGGAGTTTGATTTTCCCCATAGGGTTTCATTGATCGTGTACTCTTGAGTGTAGCTCGGGCTGAGAAGGTCGCAGCCATGGGAAAGTTGACAGTTAAGCCTATCTAGTGACAACCCATCATAGGCTAGCTGGGTGATCTTGTAACTTGTATCATGCCGGAGTTTGATTTTCACCATAGGGTTTCATTGATCGCTTACTCGGCAACTTGTATCAAGCAGGATTTCTACTTTCCCCTTAGCGCTTCATTGATCGTGTACTCTTGAGTGTAGATCGGGCTGAGAATGACGCAGCCATGGGAAAGTTGACAGTTAAGCCTATCTAGTGACAGCCCATCATAGGCTAGCTGGGTGATCTTTCAACTTGTACCATGTCGGAGTTTGATTTTCCCCATACAGTTTCACTGATCGTGTACTCTTGAGTGTAGCTCGGGCTGAGAAGGTCGCAGCCATGGGAAAGTTGACAGTTAAGCCTATCTAGTGACAACCCATCATAGGCTAGCTGGGTGATCTTGCAACTTTTATCATGCCGGAGTTTGATTTTCACCATAGGGTTTCATTGATCGCTTACTCGGCAACTTGTATGAAGCAGGATTTCTACTTTCCCCTTAGCGCTTCATTGATCGTGTACTCTTGAGTGTAGCTCGGGCTGAGAATGACGCAGCCATGGGAAAGTTGACAGTTAAGCCTATCTAGTGACAGCCCATCATAGGCTAGCTGGGTGAGCTTGCAACTTGTACCATGTCGGAGTTTGATTTTCCCCATAGGGTTTCATTGATCGTGTACTCTTGAGTGTAGTTCGGGCTGAGAAGGTCGCAGCCATGGGAAAGTTGACAGTTAAGCCTATCTAGTGACAACCCATCATAGGCTAGCTGGGTGATCTTGCAACTTTTATCATGCCGGAGTTTGATTTTCACCATAGGGTTTCATTGATCGCTTACTCGGCAACTTGTATCAAGCAGGATTTCTACTTTCCCCTTAGCGCTTCATTGATCGTGTACTCTTGAGTGTAGCTCGGGCTGAGAAGGTCGCAGCCATGGGAAAGTTGACAGTTAAGCCTATCTAGTGACAACCCATCATAGGCTAGCTGGGTGATCTTGTAACTTGTATCATGCCGGAGTTTGATTTTCACCATAGGGTTTCATTGATCGCTTACTCGGCAACTTGTATCAAGCAGGATTTCTACTTTCCCCTTAGCGCTTCATTGATCGTGTACTCTTGAGTGTAGCTCGGGCTGAGAATGACGCAGCCATGGGAAAGTTGACAGTTAAGCCTATCTAGTGACAGCCCATCATAGGCTAGCTGGGTGAGCTTGCAACATGTACCATGTCGGAGTTTGATTTTCCCCATAGGGTCTCATTGATCGTGTACTCTTGAGTGTAGCTCGGGCTGAGAAGGTCGCAGCCATGGGAAAGTTGACAGTTAAGCCTATCTAGTGACAACCCATCATAGGCTAGCTGGGTGATCTTGTAACTTGTATCATGCCGGAGTTTGATTTTCACCATAGGGTTTCATTGATCGCTTACTCGGCAACTTGTATCAAGCAGGATTTCTACTTTCCCCTTAGCGCTTCATTGATCGTGTACTCTTGAGTGTAGATCGGGCTGAGAATGACGCAGCCATGGGAAAGTTGACAGTTAAGCCTATCTAGTGACAGCCCATCATAGGCTAGCTGGGTGATCTTGCAACTTGTACCATGTCGGAGTTTGATTTTCCCCATACGGTTTCACTGATCGTGTACTCTTGAGTGTAGCTCGGGCTGAGAATTTCGCAGCCATGGGATAGTTGACAGTTAAGCCTATCTAGTGACAACCCATCATAGGCTAGCTGGGTGATCTTGCAACTTTTATCATGCCGGAGTTTGATTTTCACCATAGGGTTTCATTGATCGCTTACTCGGCAACTTGTATGAAGCAGGATTTCTACTTTCCCCTTAGCGCTTCATTGATCGTGTACTCTTGAGTGTAGCTCGGGCTGAGAATGACGCAGCCATGGGAAAGTTGACAGTTAAGCCTATCTAGTGACAGCCCATCATAGGCTAGCTGGGTGAGCTTGCAACTTGTACCATGTCGGAGTTTGATTTTCCCCATAGGGTTTCATTGATCGTGTACTCTTGAGTGTAGCACGGGCTGAGAAGGTCGCAGCCATGGGAAAGTTGACAGTTAAGCCTATCTAGTGACAACCCATCATAGGCTAGCTGGGTGATCTTGCAACTTTTATCATGCCGGAGTTTGATTTTCACCATAGGGTTTCATTGATCGCTTACTCGGCAACTTGTATGAAGCAGGATTTCTACTTTCCCCTTAGCGCTTCATTGATCTTGTACTCTTGAATGTAGCTCGGGCTGAGAATGACGCAGCCATGGGAAAGTTGACAGTTAAGCCTATCTAGTGACAGCCCATCATAGGCTAGCTGGGTGAGCTTGCAACTTGTACCATGTCGGAGTTTGATTTTCCCCATAGGGTTTCATTGATCGTGTACTCTTGAGTGTAGCTCGGGCTGAGAAGGTCGCAGCCATGGGAAAGTTGACAGTTAAGCCTATCTAGTGACAACCCATCATAGGCTAGCTGGGTGATCTTGTAACTTGTATCATGCCGGAGTTTGATTTTCACCATAGGGTTTCATTGATCGCTTACTCGGCAACTTGTATGAAGCAGGATTTCTACTTTCCCCTTAGCGCTTCATTGATCGTGTACTCTTGAGTGTAGCTCGGGCTGAGAATGACGCAGCCATGGGAAAGTTGACAGTTAAGCCTATCTAGTGACAGCCCATCATAGGCTAGCTGGGTGAGCTTGCAACTTGTACCATGTCGGAGTTTGATTTTCCCCATAGGGTTTCATTGATCGTGTACTCTTGAGTGTAGCTCGGGCTGAGAAGGTCGCAGCCATGGGAAAGTTGACAGTTAAGCCTATCTAGTGACAACCCATCATAGGCTAGCTGGGTGATCTTGCAACTTTTATCATGCCGGAGTTTGATTTTCACCATAGGGTTTCATTGATCGCTTACTCGGCAACTTGTATCAAGCAGGATTTCTACTTTCCCCTTAGCGCTTTATTGATCGTGTACTCTTGAATGTAGCTCGGGCTGAGAATGACACAGCCATGGGAAAGTTGACAGTTAAGCCTATCTAGTGACAGCCCATCATAGGCTAGCTGGGTGAGCTTGCAACTTGTACCATGTCGGAGTTTGATTTTCCCCATAGGGTTTCATTGATCGTGTACTCTTGAGTGTAGCTCGGGCTGAGAAGGTCGCAGCCATGGGAAAGTTGACAGTTAAGCCTATCTAGTGACAACCCATCATAGGCTAGCTGGGTGATCTTGTAACTTGTATCATGCCGGAGTTTGATTTTCACCATAGGGTTTCATTGATCGCTTACTCGGCAACTTGTATGAAGCAGGATTTCTACTTTCCCCTTAGCGCTTCATTGATCGTGTACTCTTGAGTGTAGATCAGGCTGAGAATGACGCAGCCATGGGAAAGTTGACAGTTAAGCCTATCTAGTGACAGCCCATCATAGGCTAGCTGGGTGATCTTGCAACTTGTACCATGTCGGAGTTTGATTTTCCCCATACGGTTTCATTGATCGTGTACTCTTGAGTGTAGCTCGGGCTGAGAAGGTCGCAGCCATGGGAAAGTTGACAGTTAAGCCTATCTAGTGACAGCCCATCATAGGCTAGCTGGGTGATCTTGCAACTTGTACCATGTCGGAGTTTGATTTTCCCCATAGGGTTTCATTGATCGTGTACTCTTGAGTGTAGCTCGGGCTGAGAAGGTCGCAGCCATGGGAAAGTTGACAGTTAAGCCTATCTAGTGACAACCCATCATAGGCTAGCTGGGTGATCTTGTAACTTGTATCATGCCGGAGTTTGATTTTCACCATAGGGCTTCATTGATCGCTTACTCGGCAACTTGTATCAAGCAGGATTTCTACTTTCCCCTTAGCGCTTCATTGATCGTGTACTCTTGAGTGTAGCTCGGGCTGAGAATGACGCAGCCATGGGAAAGTTGACAGTTAAGCCTATCTAGTGACAGCCCATCATAGGCTAGCTGGGTGAGCTTGCAACTTGTACCATGTCGGAGTTTGATTTTCCCCATAGGGTTTCATTGATCGTGTACTCTTGAGTGTAGCTCGGGCTGAGAAGGTCGCAGCCATGGGAAAGTTGACAGTTAAGCCTATCTAGTGACAACCCATCATAGGCTAGCTGGGTGATCTTGTAACTTGTATCATGCCGGAGTTTGATTTTCACCATAGGGTTTCATTGATCGCTTACTCGGCAACTTGTATCAAGCAGGATTTCTACTTTCCCCTTAGCGCTTCATTGATCGTGTACTCTTGAGTGTAGCTCGGGCTGAGAATGACGCAGCCATGGGAAAGTTGACAGTTAAGCCTATCTAGTGACAGCCCATCATAGGCTAGCTGGGTGAGCTTGCAACTTGTACCATGTCGGAGTTTGATTTTCCCCATAGGGTTTCATTGATCGTGTACTCTTGAGTGTAGCTCGGGCTGAGAAGGTCGCAGCCATGGGAAAGTTGACAGTTAAGCCTATCTAGTGACAACCCATCATAGGCTAGCTGGGTGATCTTGTAACTTGTATCATGCCGGAGTTTGATTTTCACCATAGGGTTTCATTGATCGCTTACTCTGCAACTTGTATCAAGCAGGATTTCTACTTTCCCCTTAGCGCTTCATTGATCGTGTACTCTTGAGTGTAGATCGGGCTGAGAATGACGCAGCCATGGGAAAGTTGACAGTTAAGCCTATCTAGTGACAGCCCATCATAGGCTAGCTGGGTGATCTTGCAACTTGTACCATGTCGGAGTTTGATTTTCCCCATACGGTTTCATTGATCGTGTACTCTTGAGTGTAGCTCGGGCCGAGAAGGTCGCAGCCATGGGAAAGTTGACAGTTAAGCCTATCTAGTGACAGCCCATCATAGGCTAGCTGGGTGATCTTGCAACTTGTACCATGTCGGAGTTTGATTTTCCCCATAGGGTTTCATTGATCGTGTACTCTTGAGTGTAGCTCGGGCTGAGAAGGTCGCAGCCATGGGAAAGTTGACAGTTAAGCCTATCTAGTGACAACCCATCATAGGCTAGCTGGGTGATCTTGTAACTTGTATCATGCCGGAGTTTGATTTTCACCATAGGGCTTCATTGATCGCTTACTCGGCAACTTGTATCAAGCAGGATTTCTACTTTCCCCTTAGCGCTTCATTGATCGTGTACTCTTGAGTGTAGCTCGGGCTGAGAATGACGCAGCCATGGGAAAGTTGACAGTTAAGCCTATCTAGTGACAGCCCATCATAGGCTAGCTGGGTGAGCTTGCAACTTGTACCATGTCGGAGTTTGATTTTCCCCATAGGGTTTCATTGATCGTGTACTCTTGAGTGTAGCTCGGGCTGAGAAGGTCGCAGCCATGGGAAAGTTGACAGTTAAGCCTATCTAGTGACAACCCATCATAGGCTAGCTGGGTGATCTTGTAACTTGTATCATGCCGGAGTTTGATTTTCACCATAGGGTTTCATTGATCGCTTACTCGGCAACTTGTATGAAGCAGGATTTCTACTTTCCCCTTAGCGCTTCATTGATCGTGTACTCTTGAGTGTAGCTCGGGCTGAGAATGACGCAGCCATGGGAAAGTTGACAGTTAAGCCTATCTAGTGACAGCCCATCATAGGCTAGCTGGGTGAGCTTGCAACTTGTACCATGTCGGAGTTTGATTTTCCCCATAGGGTTTCATTGATCGTGTACTCTTGAGTGTAGCTCGGGCTGAGAAGGTCGCAGCCATGGGAAAGTTGACAGTTAAGCCTATCTAGTGACAACCCATCATAGGCTAGCTGGGTGATCTTGTAACTTGTATCATGCCGGAGTTTGATTTTCACCATAGGGTTTCATTGATCGCTTACTCGGCAACTTGTATCAAGCAGGATTTCTACTTTCCCCTTAGCGCTTCATTGATCGTGTACTCTTGAGTGTAGATCGGGCTGAGAATGACGCAGCCATGGGAAAGTTGACAGTTAAGCCTATCTAGTGACAGCCCATCATAGGCTAGCTGGGTGATCTTGCAACTTGTACCATGTCGGAGTTTGATTTTCCCCATACGGTTTCATTGATCGTGTACTCTTGAGTGTAGCTCGGGCTGAGAAGGTCGCAGCCATGGGAAAGTTGACAGTTAAGCCTATCTAGTGACAACCCATCATAGGCTAGCTGGGTGATCTTGTAACTTGTATCATGCCGGAGTTTGATTTTCACCATAGGGTTTCATTGATCGCTTACTCGGCAACTTGTATCAAGCAGGATTTCTACTTTCCCCTTAGCGCTTCATTGATCGTGTACTCTTGAGTGTAGCTCGGGCTGAGAATGACGCAGCCATGGGAAAGTTGACAGTTAAGCCTATCTAGTGACAGCCCATCATAGGCTAGCTGGGTGAGCTTGCAACTTGTACCATGTCGGAGTTTGATTTTCCCCATAGGGTTTCATTGATCGTGTACTCTTGAGTGTAGCTCGGGCTGAGAAGGTCGCAGCCATGGGAAAGTTGACAGTTAAGCCTATCTAGTGACAACCCATCATAGGCTAGCTGGGTGATCTTGTAACTTGTATCATGCCGGAGTTTGATTTTCACCATAGGGTTTCATTGATCGCTTACTCGGCAACTTGTATCAAGCAGGATTTCTACTTTCCCCTTAGCGCTTCATTGATCGTGTACTCTTGAGTGTAGATCGGGCTGAGAATGACGCAGCCATGGGAAAGTTGACAGTTAAGCCTATCTAGTGACAGCCCATCATAGGCTAGCTGGGTGATCTTTCAACTTGTACCATGTCGGAGTTTGATTTTCCCCATACAGTTTCACTGATCGTGTACTCTTGAGTGTAGCTCGGGCTGAGAAGGTCGCAGCCATGGGAAAGTTGACAGTTAAGCCTATCTAGTGACAACCCATCATAGGCTAGCTGGGTGATCTTGCAACTTTTATCATGCCGGAGTTTGATTTTCACCATAGGGTTTCATTGATCGCTTACTCGGCAACTTGTATGAAGCAGGATTTCTACTTTCCCCTTAGCGCTTCATTGATCGTGTACTCTTGAGTGTAGCTCGGGCTGAGAATGACGCAGCCATGGGAAAGTTGACAGTTAAGCCTATCTAGTGACAGCCCATCATAGGCTAGCTGGGTGAGCTTGCAACTTGTACCATGTCGGAGTTTGATTTTCCCCATAGGGTTTCATTGATCGTGTACTCTTGAGTGTAGTTCGGGCTGAGAAGGTCGCAGCCATGGGAAAGTTGACAGTTAAGCCTATCTAGTGACAACCCATCATAGGCTAGCTGGGTGATCTTGCAACTTTTATCATGCCGGAGTTTGATTTTCACCATAGGGTTTCATTGATCGCTTACTCGGCAACTTGTATCAAGCAGGATTTCTACTTTCCCCTTAGCGCTTCATTGATCGTGTACTCTTGAGTGTAGCTCGGGCTGAGAAGGTCGCAGCCATGGGAAAGTTGACAGTTAAGCCTATCTAGTGACAACCCATCATAGGCTAGCTGGGTGATCTTGTAACTTGTATCATGCCGGAGTTTGATTTTCACCATAGGGTTTCATTGATCGCTTACTCGGCAACTTGTATCAAGCAGGATTTCTACTTTCCCCTTAGCGCTTCATTGATCGTGTACTCTTGAGTGTAGCTCGGGCTGAGAATGACGCAGCCATGGGAAAGTTGACAGTTAAGCCTATCTAGTGACAGCCCATCATAGGCTAGCTGGGTGAGCTTGCAACATGTACCATGTCGGAGTTTGATTTTCCCCATAGGGTCTCATTGATCGTGTACTCTTGAGTGTAGCTCGGGCTGAGAAGGTCGCAGCCATGGGAAAGTTGACAGTTAAGCCTATCTAGTGACAACCCATCATAGGCTAGCTGGGTGATCTTGTAACTTGTATCATGCCGGAGTTTGATTTTCACCATAGGGTTTCATTGATCGCTTACTCGGCAACTTGTATCAAGCAGGATTTCTACTTTCCCCTTAGCGCTTCATTGATCGTGTACTCTTGAGTGTAGATCGGGCTGAGAATGACGCAGCCATGGGAAAGTTGACAGTTAAGCCTATCTAGTGACAGCCCATCATAGGCTAGCTGGGTGATCTTGCAACTTGTACCATGTCGGAGTTTGATTTTCCCCATACGGTTTCACTGATCGTGTACTCTTGAGTGTAGCTCGGGCTGAGAATTTCGCAGCCATGGGATAGTTGACAGTTAAGCCTATCTAGTGACAACCCATCATAGGCTAGCTGGGTGATCTTGCAACTTTTATCATGCCGGAGTTTGATTTTCACCATAGGGTTTCATTGATCGCTTACTCGGCAACTTGTATGAAGCAGGATTTCTACTTTCCCCTTAGCGCTTCATTGATCGTGTACTCTTGAGTGTAGCTCGGGCTGAGAATGACGCAGCCATGGGAAAGTTGACAGTTAAGCCTATCTAGTGACAGCCCATCATAGGCTAGCTGGGTGAGCTTGCAACTTGTACCATGTCGGAGTTTGATTTTCCCCATAGGGTTTCATTGATCGTGTACTCTTGAGTGTAGCACGGGCTGAGAAGGTCGCAGCCATGGGAAAGTTGACAGTTAAGCCTATCTAGTGACAACCCATCATAGGCTAGCTGGGTGATCTTGCAACTTTTATCATGCCGGAGTTTGATTTTCACCATAGGGTTTCATTGATCGCTTACTCGGCAACTTGTATGAAGCAGGATTTCTACTTTCCCCTTAGCGCTTCATTGATCTTGTACTCTTGAATGTAGCTCGGGCTGAGAATGACGCAGCCATGGGAAAGTTGACAGTTAAGCCTATCTAGTGACAGCCCATCATAGGCTAGCTGGGTGAGCTTGCAACTTGTACCATGTCGGAGTTTGATTTTCCCCATAGGGTTTCATTGATCGTGTACTCTTGAGTGTAGCTCGGGCTGAGAAGGTCGCAGCCATGGGAAAGTTGACAGTTAAGCCTATCTAGTGACAACCCATCATAGGCTAGCTGGGTGATCTTGTAACTTGTATCATGCCGGAGTTTGATTTTCACCATAGGGTTTCATTGATCGCTTACTCGGCAACTTGTATGAAGCAGGATTTCTACTTTCCCCTTAGCGCTTCATTGATCGTGTACTCTTGAGTGTAGCTCGGGCTGAGAATGACGCAGCCATGGGAAAGTTGACAGTTAAGCCTATCTAGTGACAGCCCATCATAGGCTAGCTGGGTGAGCTTGCAACTTGTACCATGTCGGAGTTTGATTTTCCCCATAGGGTTTCATTGATCGTGTACTCTTGAGTGTAGCTCGGGCTGAGAAGGTCGCAGCCATGGGAAAGTTGACAGTTAAGCCTATCTAGTGACAACCCATCATAGGCTAGCTGGGTGATCTTGCAACTTTTATCATGCCGGAGTTTGATTTTCACCATAGGGTTTCATTGATCGCTTACTCGGCAACTTGTATCAAGCAGGATTTCTACTTTCCCCTTAGCGCTTTATTGATCGTGTACTCTTGAATGTAGCTCGGGCTGAGAATGACGCAGCCATGGGAAAGTTGACAGTTAAGCCTATCTAGTGACAGCCCATCATAGGCTAGCTGGGTGAGCTTGCAACTTGTACCATGTCGGAGTTTGATTTTCCCCATAGGGTTTCATTGATCGTGTACTCTTGAGTGTAGCTCGGGCTGAGAAGGTCGCAGCCATGGGAAAGTTGACAGTTAAGCCTATCTAGTGACAACCCATCATAGGCTAGCTGGGTGATCTTGTAACTTGTATCATGCCGGAGTTTGATTTTCACCATAGGGTTTCATTGATCGCTTACTCGGCAACTTGTATGAAGCAGGATTTCTACTTTCCCCTTAGCGCTTCATTGATCGTGTACTCTTGAGTGTAGCTCGGGCTGAGAATGACGCAGCCATGGGAAAGTTGACAGTTAAGCCTATCTAGTGACAGCCCATCATAGGCTAGCTGGGTGAGCTTGCAACTTGTACCATGTCGGAGTTTGATTTTCCCCATAGGGTTTCATTGATCGTGTACTCTTGAGTGTAGCTCGGGCTGAGAAGGTCGCAGCCATGGGAAAGTTGACAGTTAAGCCTATCTAGTGACAACCCATCATAGGCTAGCTGGGTGATCTTGCAACTTTTATCATGCCGGAGTTTGATTTTCACCATAGGGTTTCATTGATCGCTTACTCGGCAACTTGTATCAAGCAGGATTTCTACTTTCCCCTTAGCGCTTCATTGATCGTGTACTCTTGAATGTAGCTCGGGCTGAGAATGACGCAGCCATGGGAAAGTTGACAGTTAAGCCTATCTAGTGACAGCCCATCATAGGCTAGCTGGGTGAGCTTGCAACTTGTACCATGTCGGAGTTTGATTTTCCCCATAGGGTTTCATTGATCGTGTACTCTTGAGTGTAGCTCGGGCTGAGAAGGTCGCAGCCATGGGAAAGTTGACAGTTAAGCCTATCTAGTGACAACCCATCATAGGCTAGCTGGGTGATCTTGTAACTTGTATCATGCCGGAGTTTGATTTTCACCATAGGGTTTCATTGATCGCTTACTCGGCAACTTGTATGAAGCAGGATTTCTACTTTCCCCTTAGCGCTTCATTGATCGTGTACTCTTGAGTGTAGCTCGGGCTGAGAATGACGCAGCCATGGGAAAGTTGACAGTTAAGCCTATCTAGTGACAGCCCATCATAGGCTAGCTGGGTGAGCTTGCAACTTTTACCATGTCGGAGTTTGATTTTCCCCATAGGGTTTCATTGATCGTGTACTCTTGAGTGTAGCTCGGGCTGAGAAGGTCGCAGCCATGGGAAAGTTGACAGTTAAGCCTATCTAGTGACAACCCATCATAGGCTAGCTGGGTGATCTTGTAACTTGTATCATGCCGGAGTTTGATTTTCACCATAGGGTTTCATTGATCGCTTACTCTGCAACTTGTATCAAGCAGGATTTCTACTTTCCCCTTAGCGCTTCATTGATCGTGTACTCTTGAGTGTAGATCGGGCTGAGAATGACGCAGCCATGGGAAAGTTGACAGTTAAGCCTATCTAGTGACAGCCCATCATAGGCTAGCTGGGTGATCTTGCAACTTGTACCATGTCGGAGTTTGATTTTCCCCATACGGTTTCATTGATCGTGTACTCTTGAGTGTAGCTCGGGCTGAGAAGGTCGCAGCCATGGGAAAGTTGACAGTTAAGCCTATCTAGTGACAGCCCATCATAGGCTAGCTGGGTGATCTTGCAACTTGTACCATGTCGGAGTTTGATTTTCCCCATAGGGTTTCATTGATCGTGTACTCTTGAGTGTAGCTCGGGCTGAGAAGGTCGCAGCCATGGGAAAGTTGACAGTTAAGCCTATCTAGTGACAACCCATCATAGGCTAGCTGGGTGATCTTGTAACTTGTATCATGCCGGAGTTTGATTTTCACCATAGGGCTTCATTGATCGCTTACTCGGCAACTTGTATCAAGCAGGATTTCTACTTTCCCCTTAGCGCTTCATTGATCGTGTACTCTTGAGTGTAGATCGGGCTGAGAATGACGCAGCCATGGGAAAGTTGACAGTTAAGCCTATCTAGTGACAGCCCATCATAGGCTAGCTGGGTGATCTTGCAACTTGTACCATGTCGGAGTTTGATTTTCCCCATACGGTTTCATTGATCGTGTACTCTTGAGTGTAGCTCGGGCTGAGAAGGTCGCAGCCATGGGAAAGTTGACAGTTAAGCCTATCTAGTGACAACCCATCATAGGCTAGCTGGGTGATCTTGCAACTTTTATCATGCCGGAGTTTGATTTTCACCATAGGGTTTCATTGATCGCTTACTCGGCAACTTGTATCAAGCAGGATTTCTACTTTCCCCTTAGCGCTTCATTGATCGTGTACTCTTGAATGTAGCTCGGGCTGAGAATGACGCAGCCATGGGAAAGTTGACAGTTAAGCCTATCTAGTGACAGCCCATCATAGGCTAGCTGGGTGAGCTTGCAACTTGTACCATGTCGGAGTTTGATTTTCCCCATAGGGTTTCATTGATCGTGTACTCTTGAGTGTAGCTCGGGCTGAGAAGGTCGCAGCCATGGGAAAGTTGACAGTTAAGCCTATCTAGTGACAACCCATCATAGGCTAGCTGGGTGATCTTGTAACTTGTATCATGCCGGAGTTTGATTTTCACCATAGGGTTTCATTGATCGCTTACTCGGCAACTTGTATGAAGCAGGATTTCTACTTTCCCCTTAGCGCTTCATTGATCGTGTACTCTTGAGTGTAGCTCGGGCTGAGAATGACGCAGCCATGGGAAAGTTGACAGTTAAGCCTATCTAGTGACAGCCCATCATAGGCTAGCTGGGTGAGCTTGCAACTTTTACCATGTCGGAGTTTGATTTTCCCCATAGGGTTTCATTGATCGTGTACTCTTGAGTGTAGCTCGGGCTGAGAAGGTCGCAGCCATGGGAAAGTTGACAGTTAAGCCTATCTAGTGACAACCCATCATAGGCTAGCTGGGTGATCTTGTAACTTGTATCATGCCGGAGTTTGATTTTCACCATAGGGTTTCATTGATCGCTTACTCTGCAACTTGTATCAAGCAGGATTTCTACTTTCCCCTTAGCGCTTCATTGATCGTGTACTCTTGAGTGTAGATCGGGCTGAGAATGACGCAGCCATGGGAAAGTTGACAGTTAAGCCTATCTAGTGACAGCCCATCATAGGCTAGCTGGGTGATCTTGCAACTTGTACCATGTCGGAGTTTGATTTTCCCCATACGGTTTCATTGATCGTGTACTCTTGAGTGTAGCTCGGGCTGAGAAGGTCGCAGCCATGGGAAAGTTGACAGTTAAGCCTATCTAGTGACAGCCCATCATAGGCTAGCTGGGTGATCTTGCAACTTGTACCATGTCGGAGTTTGATTTTCCCCATAGGGTTTCATTGATCGTGTACTCTTGAGTGTAGCTCGGGCTGAGAAGGTCGCAGCCATGGGAAAGTTGACAGTTAAGCCTATCTAGTGACAACCCATCATAGGCTAGCTGGGTGATCTTGTAACTTGTATCATGCCGGAGTTTGATTTTCACCATAGGGCTTCATTGATCGCTTACTCGGCAACTTGTATCAAGCAGGATTTCTACTTTCCCCTTAGCGCTTCATTGATCGTGTACTCTTGAGTGTAGCTCGGGCTGAGAATGACGCAGCCATGGGAAAGTTGACAGTTAAGCCTATCTAGTGACAGCCCATCATAGGCTAGCTGGGTGAGCTTGCAACTTGTACCATGTCGGAGTTTGATTTTCCCCATAGGGTTTCATTGATCGTGTACTCTTGAGTGTAGCTCGGGCTGAGAAGGTCGCAGCCATGGGAAAGTTGACAGTTAAGCCTATCTAGTGACAACCCATCATAGGCTAGCTGGGTGATCTTGTAACTTGTATCATGCCGGAGTTTGATTTTCACCATAGGGTTTCATTGATCGCTTACTCGGCAACTTGTATGAAGCAGGATTTCTACTTTCCCCTTAGCGCTTCATTGATCGTGTACTCTTGAGTGTAGCTCGGGCTGAGAATGACGCAGCCATGGGAAAGTTGACAGTTAAGCCTATCTAGTGACAGCCCATCATAGGCTAGCTGGGTGAGCTTGCAACTTGTACCATGTCGGAGTTTGATTTTCCCCATAGGGTTTCATTGATCGTGTACTCTTGAGTGTAGCTCGGGCTGAGAAGGTCGCAGCCATGGGAAAGTTGACAGTTAAGCCTATCTAGTGACAACCCATCATAGGCTAGCTGGGTGATCTTGTAACTTGTATCATGCCGGAGTTTGATTTTCACCATAGGGTTTCATTGATCGCTTACTCGGCAACTTGTATCAAGCAGGATTTCTACTTTCCCCTTAGCGCTTCATTGATCGTGTACTCTTGAGTGTAGATCGGGCTGAGAATGACGCAGCCATGGGAAAGTTGACAGTTAAGCCTATCTATTGACAGCCCATCATAGGCTAGCTGGGTGATCTTGCAACTTGTACCATGTCGGAGTTTGATTTTCCCCATACGGTTTCATTGATCGTGTACTCTTGAGTGTAGCTCGGGCTGAGAAGGTCGCAGCCATGGGAAAGTTGACAGTTAAGCCTATCTAGTGACAACCCATCATAGGCTAGCTGGGTGATCTTGTAACTTGTATCATGCCGGAGTTTGATTTTCACCATAGGGTTTCATTGATCGCTTACTCGGCAACTTGTATCAAGCAGGATTTCTACTTTCCCCTTAGCGCTTCATTGATCGTGTACTCTTGAGTGTAGCTCGGGCTGAGAATGACGCAGCCATGGGAAAGTTGACAGTTAAGCCTATCTAGTGACAGCCCATCATAGGCTAGCTGGGTGAGCTTGCAACTTGTACCATGTCGGAGTTTGATTTTCCCCATAGGGTTTCATTGATCGTGTACTCTTGAGTGTAGCTCGGGCTGAGAAGGTCGCAGCCATGGGAAAGTTGACAGTTAAGCCTATCTAGTGACAACCCATCATAGGCTAGCTGGGTGATCTTGTAACTTGTATCATGCCGGAGTTTGATTTTCACCATAGGGTTTCATTGATCGCTTACTCGGCAACTTGTATCAAGCAGGATTTCTACTTTCCCCTTAGCGCTTCATTGATCGTGTACTCTTGAGTGTAGATCGGGCTGAGAATGACGCAGCCATGGGAAAGTTGACAGTTAAGCCTATCTAGTGACAGCCCATCATAGGCTAGCTGGGTGATCTTTCAACTTGTACCATGTCGGAGTTTGATTTTCCCCATACAGTTTCACTGATCGTGTACTCTTGAGTGTAGCTCGGGCTGAGAAGGTCGCAGCCATGGGAAAGTTGACAGTTAAGCCTATCTAGTGACAACCCATCATAGGCTAGCTGGGTGATCTTGCAACTTTTATCATGCCGGAGTTTGATTTTCACCATAGGGTTTCATTGATCGCTTACTCGGCAACTTGTATGAAGCAGGATTTCTACTTTCCCCTTAGCGCTTCATTGATCGTGTACTCTTGAGTGTAGCTCGGGCTGAGAATGACGCAGCCATGGGAAAGTTGACAGTTAAGCCTATCTAGTGACAGCCCATCATAGGCTAGCTGGGTGAGCTTGCAACTTGTACCATGTCGGAGTTTGATTTTCCCCATAGGGTTTCATTGATCGTGTACTCTTGAGTGTAGTTCGGGCTGAGAAGGTCGCAGCCATGGGAAAGTTGACAGTTAAGCCTATCTAGTGACAACCCATCATAGGCTAGCTGGGTGATCTTGCAACTTTTATCATGCCGGAGTTTGATTTTCACCATAGGGTTTCATTGATCGCTTACTCGGCAACTTGTATCAAGCAGGATTTCTACTTTCCCCTTAGCGCTTCATTGATCGTGTACTCTTGAGTGTAGCTCGGGCTGAGAAGGTCGCAGCCATGGGAAAGTTGACAGTTAAGCCTATCTAGTGACAACCCATCATAGGCTAGCTGGGTGATCTTGTAACTTGTATCATGCCGGAGTTTGATTTTCACCATAGGGTTTCATTGATCGCTTACTCGGCAACTTGTATCAAGCAGGATTTCTACTTTCCCCTTAGCGCTTCATTGATCGTGTACTCTTGAGTGTAGCTCGGGCTGAGAATGACGCAGCCATGGGAAAGTTGACAGTTAAGCCTATCTAGTGACAGCCCATCATAGGCTAGCTGGGTGAGCTTGCAACATGTACCATGTCGGAGTTTGATTTTCCCCATAGGGTCTCATTGATCGTGTACTCTTGAGTGTAGCTCGGGCTGAGAAGGTCGCAGCCATGGGAAAGTTGACAGTTAAGCCTATCTAGTGACAACCCATCATAGGCTAGCTGGGTGATCTTGTAACTTGTATCATGCCGGAGTTTGATTTTCACCATAGGGTTTCATTGATCGCTTACTCGGCAACTTGTATCAAGCAGGATTTCTACTTTCCCCTTAGCGCTTCATTGATCGTGTACTCTTGAGTGTAGATCGGGCTGAGAATGACGCAGCCATGGGAAAGTTGACAGTTAAGCCTATCTAGTGACAGCCCATCATAGGCTAGCTGGGTGATCTTGCAACTTGTACCATGTCGGAGTTTGATTTTCCCCATACGGTTTCACTGATCGTGTACTCTTGAGTGTAGCTCGGGCTGAGAATTTCGCAGCCATGGGATAGTTGACAGTTAAGCCTATCTAGTGACAACCCATCATAGGCTAGCTGGGTGATCTTGCAACTTTTATCATGCCGGAGTTTGATTTTCACCATAGGGTTTCATTGATCGCTTACTCGGCAACTTGTATGAAGCAGGATTTCTACTTTCCCCTTAGCGCTTCATTGATCGTGTACTCTTGAGTGTAGCTCGGGCTGAGAATGACGCAGCCATGGGAAAGTTGACAGTTAAGCCTATCTAGTGACAGCCCATCATAGGCTAGCTGGGTGAGCTTGCAACTTGTACCATGTCGGAGTTTGATTTTCCCCATAGGGTTTCATTGATCGTGTACTCTTGAGTGTAGCACGGGCTGAGAAGGTCGCAGCCATGGGAAAGTTGACAGTTAAGCCTATCTAGTGACAACCCATCATAGGCTAGCTGGGTGATCTTGCAACTTTTATCATGCCGGAGTTTGATTTTCACCATAGGGTTTCATTGATCGCTTACTCGGCAACTTGTATGAAGCAGGATTTCTACTTTCCCCTTAGCGCTTCATTGATCTTGTACTCTTGAATGTAGCTCGGGCTGAGAATGACGCAGCCATGGGAAAGTTGACAGTTAAGCCTATCTAGTGACAGCCCATCATAGGCTAGCTGGGTGAGCTTGCAACTTGTACCATGTCGGAGTTTGATTTTCCCCATAGGGTTTCATTGATCGTGTACTCTTGAGTGTAGCTCGGGCTGAGAAGGTCGCAGCCATGGGAAAGTTGACAGTTAAGCCTATCTAGTGACAACCCATCATAGGCTAGCTGGGTGATCTTGTAACTTGTATCATGCCGGAGTTTGATTTTCACCATAGGGTTTCATTGATCGCTTACTCGGCAACTTGTATGAAGCAGGATTTCTACTTTCCCCTTAGCGCTTCATTGATCGTGTACTCTTGAGTGTAGCTCGGGCTGAGAATGACGCAGCCATGGGAAAGTTGACAGTTAAGCCTATCTAGTGACAGCCCATCATAGGCTAGCTGGGTGAGCTTGCAACTTGTACCATGTCGGAGTTTGATTTTCCCCATAGGGTTTCATTGATCGTGTACTCTTGAGTGTAGCTCGGGCTGAGAAGGTCGCAGCCATGGGAAAGTTGACAGTTAAGCCTATCTAGTGACAACCCATCATAGGCTAGCTGGGTGATCTTGCAACTTTTATCATGCCGGAGTTTGATTTTCACCATAGGGTTTCATTGATCGCTTACTCGGCAACTTGTATCAAGCAGGATTTCTACTTTCCCCTTAGCGCTTTATTGATCGTGTACTCTTGAATGTAGCTCGGGCTGAGAATGACGCAGCCATGGGAAAGTTGACAGTTAAGCCTATCTAGTGACAGCCCATCATAGGCTAGCTGGGTGAGCTTGCAACTTGTACCATGTCGGAGTTTGATTTTCCCCATAGGGTTTCATTGATCGTGTACTCTTGAGTGTAGCTCGGGCTGAGAAGGTCGCAGCCATGGGAAAGTTGACAGTTAAGCCTATCTAGTGACAACCCATCATAGGCTAGCTGGGTGATCTTGTAACTTGTATCATGCCGGAGTTTGATTTTCACCATAGGGTTTCATTGATCGCTTACTCGGCAACTTGTATGAAGCAGGATTTCTACTTTCCCCTTAGCGCTTCATTGATCGTGTACTCTTGAGTGTAGATCAGGCTGAGAATGACGCAGCCATGGGAAAGTTGACAGTTAAGCCTATCTAGTGACAGCCCATCATAGGCTAGCTGGGTGATCTTGCAACTTGTACCATGTCGGAGTTTGATTTTCCCCATACGGTTTCATTGATCGTGTACTCTTGAGTGTAGCTCGGGCTGAGAAGGTCGCAGCCATGGGAAAGTTGACAGTTAAGCCTATCTAGTGACAGCCCATCATAGGCTAGCTGGGTGATCTTGCAACTTGTACCATGTCGGAGTTTGATTTTCCCCATAGGGTTTCATTGATCGTGTACTCTTGAGTGTAGCTCGGGCTGAGAAGGTCGCAGCCATGGGAAAGTTGACAGTTAAGCCTATCTAGTGACAACCCATCATAGGCTAGCTGGGTGATCTTGTAACTTGTATCATGCCGGAGTTTGATTTTCACCATAGGGCTTCATTGATCGCTTACTCGGCAACTTGTATCAAGCAGGATTTCTACTTTCCCCTTAGCGCTTCATTGATCGTGTACTCTTGAGTGTAGCTCGGGCTGAGAATGACGCAGCCATGGGAAAGTTGACAGTTAAGCCTATCTAGTGACAGCCCATCATAGGCTAGCTGGGTGAGCTTGCAACTTGTACCATGTCGGAGTTTGATTTTCCCCATAGGGTTTCATTGATCGTGTACTCTTGAGTGTAGCTCGGGCTGAGAAGGTCGCAGCCATGGGAAAGTTGACAGTTAAGCCTATCTAGTGACAACCCATCATAGGCTAGCTGGGTGATCTTGTAACTTGTATCATGCCGGAGTTTGATTTTCACCATAGGGTTTCATTGATCGCTTACTCGGCAACTTGTATCAAGCAGGATTTCTACTTTCCCCTTAGCGCTTCATTGATCGTGTACTCTTGAGTGTAGCTCGGGCTGAGAATGACGCAGCCATGGGAAAGTTGACAGTTAAGCCTATCTAGTGACAGCCCATCATAGGCTAGCTGGGTGAGCTTGCAACTTGTACCATGTCGGAGTTTGATTTTCCCCATAGGGTTTCATTGATCGTGTACTCTTGAGTGTAGCTCGGGCTGAGAAGGTCGCAGCCATGGGAAAGTTGACAGTTAAGCCTATCTAGTGACAACCCATCATAGGCTAGCTGGGTGATCTTGTAACTTGTATCATGCCGGAGTTTGATTTTCACCATAGGGTTTCATTGATCGCTTACTCTGCAACTTGTATCAAGCAGGATTTCTACTTTCCCCTTAGCGCTTCATTGATCGTGTACTCTTGAGTGTAGATCGGGCTGAGAATGACGCAGCCATGGGAAAGTTGACAGTTAAGCCTATCTAGTGACAGCCCATCATAGGCTAGCTGGGTGATCTTGCAACTTGTACCATGTCGGAGTTTGATTTTCCCCATACGGTTTCATTGATCGTGTACTCTTGAGTGTAGCTCGGGCCGAGAAGGTCGCAGCCATGGGAAAGTTGACAGTTAAGCCTATCTAGTGACAGCCCATCATAGGCTAGCTGGGTGATCTTGCAACTTGTACCATGTCGGAGTTTGATTTTCCCCATAGGGTTTCATTGATCGTGTACTCTTGAGTGTAGCTCGGGCTGAGAAGGTCGCAGCCATGGGAAAGTTGACAGTTAAGCCTATCTAGTGACAACCCATCATAGGCTAGCTGGGTGATCTTGTAACTTGTATCATGCCGGAGTTTGATTTTCACCATAGGGCTTCATTGATCGCTTACTCGGCAACTTGTATCAAGCAGGATTTCTACTTTCCCCTTAGCGCTTCATTGATCGTGTACTCTTGAGTGTAGCTCGGGCTGAGAATGACGCAGCCATGGGAAAGTTGACAGTTAAGCCTATCTAGTGACAGCCCATCATAGGCTAGCTGGGTGAGCTTGCAACTTGTACCATGTCGGAGTTTGATTTTCCCCATAGGGTTTCATTGATCGTGTACTCTTGAGTGTAGCTCGGGCTGAGAAGGTCGCAGCCATGGGAAAGTTGACAGTTAAGCCTATCTAGTGACAACCCATCATAGGCTAGCTGGGTGATCTTGTAACTTGTATCATGCCGGAGTTTGATTTTCACCATAGGGTTTCATTGATCGCTTACTCGGCAACTTGTATGAAGCAGGATTTCTACTTTCCCCTTAGCGCTTCATTGATCGTGTACTCTTGAGTGTAGCTCGGGCTGAGAATGACGCAGCCATGGGAAAGTTGACAGTTAAGCCTATCTAGTGACAGCCCATCATAGGCTAGCTGGGTGAGCTTGCAACTTGTACCATGTCGGAGTTTGATTTTCCCCATAGGGTTTCATTGATCGTGTACTCTTGAGTGTAGCTCGGGCTGAGAAGGTCGCAGCCATGGGAAAGTTGACAGTTAAGCCTATCTAGTGACAACCCATCATAGGCTAGCTGGGTGATCTTGTAACTTGTATCATGCCGGAGTTTGATTTTCACCATAGGGTTTCATTGATCGCTTACTCGGCAACTTGTATCAAGCAGGATTTCTACTTTCCCCTTAGCGCTTCATTGATCGTGTACTCTTGAGTGTAGATCGGGCTGAGAATGACGCAGCCATGGGAAAGTTGACAGTTAAGCCTATCTAGTGACAGCCCATCATAGGCTAGCTGGGTGATCTTGCAACTTGTACCATGTCGGAGTTTGATTTTCCCCATACGGTTTCATTGATCGTGTACTCTTGAGTGTAGCTCGGGCTGAGAAGGTCGCAGCCATGGGAAAGTTGACAGTTAAGCCTATCTAGTGACAACCCATCATAGGCTAGCTGGGTGATCTTGTAACTTGTATCATGCCGGAGTTTGATTTTCACCATAGGGTTTCATTGATCGCTTACTCGGCAACTTGTATCAAGCAGGATTTCTACTTTCCCCTTAGCGCTTCATTGATCGTGTACTCTTGAGTGTAGCTCGGGCTGAGAATGACGCAGCCATGGGAAAGTTGACAGTTAAGCCTATCTAGTGACAGCCCATCATAGGCTAGCTGGGTGAGCTTGCAACTTGTACCATGTCGGAGTTTGATTTTCCCCATAGGGTTTCATTGATCGTGTACTCTTGAGTGTAGCTCGGGCTGAGAAGGTCGCAGCCATGGGAAAGTTGACAGTTAAGCCTATCTAGTGACAACCCATCATAGGCTAGCTGGGTGATCTTGTAACTTGTATCATGCCGGAGTTTGATTTTCACCATAGGGTTTCATTGATCGCTTACTCGGCAACTTGTATCAAGCAGGATTTCTACTTTCCCCTTAGCGCTTCATTGATCGTGTACTCTTGAGTGTAGATCGGGCTGAGAATGACGCAGCCATGGGAAAGTTGACAGTTAAGCCTATCTAGTGACAGCCCATCATAGGCTAGCTGGGTGATCTTTCAACTTGTACCATGTCGGAGTTTGATTTTCCCCATACAGTTTCACTGATCGTGTACTCTTGAGTGTAGCTCGGGCTGAGAAGGTCGCAGCCATGGGAAAGTTGACAGTTAAGCCTATCTAGTGACAACCCATCATAGGCTAGCTGGGTGATCTTGCAACTTTTATCATGCCGGAGTTTGATTTTCACCATAGGGTTTCATTGATCGCTTACTCGGCAACTTGTATGAAGCAGGATTTCTACTTTCCCCTTAGCGCTTCATTGATCGTGTACTCTTGAGTGTAGCTCGGGCTGAGAATGACGCAGCCATGGGAAAGTTGACAGTTAAGCCTATCTAGTGACAGCCCATCATAGGCTAGCTGGGTGAGCTTGCAACTTGTACCATGTCGGAGTTTGATTTTCCCCATAGGGTTTCATTGATCGTGTACTCTTGAGTGTAGTTCGGGCTGAGAAGGTCGCAGCCATGGGAAAGTTGACAGTTAAGCCTATCTAGTGACAACCCATCATAGGCTAGCTGGGTGATCTTGCAACTTTTATCATGCCGGAGTTTGATTTTCACCATAGGGTTTCATTGATCGCTTACTCGGCAACTTGTATCAAGCAGGATTTCTACTTTCCCCTTAGCGCTTCATTGATCGTGTACTCTTGAGTGTAGCTCGGGCTGAGAAGGTCGCAGCCATGGGAAAGTTGACAGTTAAGCCTATCTAGTGACAACCCATCATAGGCTAGCTGGGTGATCTTGTAACTTGTATCATGCCGGAGTTTGATTTTCACCATAGGGTTTCATTGATCGCTTACTCGGCAACTTGTATCAAGCAGGATTTCTACTTTCCCCTTAGCGCTTCATTGATCGTGTACTCTTGAGTGTAGCTCGGGCTGAGAATGACGCAGCCATGGGAAAGTTGACAGTTAAGCCTATCTAGTGACAGCCCATCATAGGCTAGCTGGGTGAGCTTGCAACATGTACCATGTCGGAGTTTGATTTTCCCCATAGGGTCTCATTGATCGTGTACTCTTGAGTGTAGCTCGGGCTGAGAAGGTCGCAGCCATGGGAAAGTTGACAGTTAAGCCTATCTAGTGACAACCCATCATAGGCTAGCTGGGTGATCTTGTAACTTGTATCATGCCGGAGTTTGATTTTCACCATAGGGTTTCATTGATCGCTTACTCGGCAACTTGTATCAAGCAGGATTTCTACTTTCCCCTTAGCGCTTCATTGATCGTGTACTCTTGAGTGTAGATCGGGCTGAGAATGACGCAGCCATGGGAAAGTTGACAGTTAAGCCTATCTAGTGACAGCCCATCATAGGCTAGCTGGGTGATCTTGCAACTTGTACCATGTCGGAGTTTGATTTTCCCCATACGGTTTCACTGATCGTGTACTCTTGAGTGTAGCTCGGGCTGAGAATTTCGCAGCCATGGGATAGTTGACAGTTAAGCCTATCTAGTGACAACCCATCATAGGCTAGCTGGGTGATCTTGCAACTTTTATCATGCCGGAGTTTGATTTTCACCATAGGGTTTCATTGATCGCTTACTCGGCAACTTGTATGAAGCAGGATTTCTACTTTCCCCTTAGCGCTTCATTGATCGTGTACTCTTGAGTGTAGCTCGGGCTGAGAATGACGCAGCCATGGGAAAGTTGACAGTTAAGCCTATCTAGTGACAGCCCATCATAGGCTAGCTGGGTGAGCTTGCAACTTGTACCATGTCGGAGTTTGATTTTCCCCATAGGGTTTCATTGATCGTGTACTCTTGAGTGTAGCACGGGCTGAGAAGGTCGCAGCCATGGGAAAGTTGACAGTTAAGCCTATCTAGTGACAACCCATCATAGGCTAGCTGGGTGATCTTGCAACTTTTATCATGCCGGAGTTTGATTTTCACCATAGGGTTTCATTGATCGCTTACTCGGCAACTTGTATGAAGCAGGATTTCTACTTTCCCCTTAGCGCTTCATTGATCTTGTACTCTTGAATGTAGCTCGGGCTGAGAATGACGCAGCCATGGGAAAGTTGACAGTTAAGCCTATCTAGTGACAGCCCATCATAGGCTAGCTGGGTGAGCTTGCAACTTGTACCATGTCGGAGTTTGATTTTCCCCATAGGGTTTCATTGATCGTGTACTCTTGAGTGTAGCTCGGGCTGAGAAGGTCGCAGCCATGGGAAAGTTGACAGTTAAGCCTATCTAGTGACAACCCATCATAGGCTAGCTGGGTGATCTTGTAACTTGTATCATGCCGGAGTTTGATTTTCACCATAGGGTTTCATTGATCGCTTACTCGGCAACTTGTATGAAGCAGGATTTCTACTTTCCCCTTAGCGCTTCATTGATCGTGTACTCTTGAGTGTAGCTCGGGCTGAGAATGACGCAGCCATGGGAAAGTTGACAGTTAAGCCTATCTAGTGACAGCCCATCATAGGCTAGCTGGGTGAGCTTGCAACTTGTACCATGTCGGAGTTTGATTTTCCCCATAGGGTTTCATTGATCGTGTACTCTTGAGTGTAGCTCGGGCTGAGAAGGTCGCAGCCATGGGAAAGTTGACAGTTAAGCCTATCTAGTGACAACCCATCATAGGCTAGCTGGGTGATCTTGCAACTTTTATCATGCCGGAGTTTGATTTTCACCATAGGGTTTCATTGATCGCTTACTCGGCAACTTGTATCAAGCAGGATTTCTACTTTCCCCTTAGCGCTTTATTGATCGTGTACTCTTGAATGTAGCTCGGGCTGAGAATGACGCAGCCATGGGAAAGTTGACAGTTAAGCCTATCTAGTGACAGCCCATCATAGGCTAGCTGGGTGAGCTTGCAACTTGTACCATGTCGGAGTTTGATTTTCCCCATAGGGTTTCATTGATCGTGTACTCTTGAGTGTAGCTCGGGCTGAGAAGGTCGCAGCCATGGGAAAGTTGACAGTTAAGCCTATCTAGTGACAACCCATCATAGGCTAGCTGGGTGATCTTGTAACTTGTATCATGCCGGAGTTTGATTTTCACCATAGGGTTTCATTGATCGCTTACTCGGCAACTTGTATGAAGCAGGATTTCTACTTTCCCCTTAGCGCTTCATTGATCGTGTACTCTTGAGTGTAGATCAGGCTGAGAATGACGCAGCCATGGGAAAGTTGACAGTTAAGCCTATCTAGTGACAGCCCATCATAGGCTAGCTGGGTGATCTTGCAACTTGTACCATGTCGGAGTTTGATTTTCCCCCATACGGTTTCATTGATCGTGTACTCTTGAGTGTAGCTCGGGCTGAGAAGGTCTCAGCCATGGGAAAGTTGACAGTTAAGCCTATCTAGTGACAACCCATCATAGGCTAGCTGGGTGATCTTGTAACTTGTATCATGCCGGAGTTTGATTTTCACCATAGGGTTTCATTGATCGCTTACTCGGCAACTTGTATCAAGCAGGATTTCTACTTTCCCCTTAGCGCTTCATTGATCGTGTACTCTTGAGTGTAGATCGGGCTGAGAATGACGCAGCCATGGGAAAGTTGACAGTTAAGCCTATCTAGTGACAGCCCATCATAGGCTAGCTGGGTGATCTTTCAACTTGTACCATGTCGGAGTTTGATTTTCCCCATACAGTTTCACTGATCGTGTACTCTTGAGTGTAGCTCGGGCTGAGAAGGTCGCAGCCATGGGAAAGTTGACAGTTAAGCCTATCTAGTGACAACCCATCATAGGCTAGCTGGGTGATCTTGCAACTTTTATCATGCCGGAGTTTGATTTTCACCATAGGGTTTCATTGATCGCTTACTCGGCAACTTGTATGAAGCAGGATTTCTACTTTCCCCTTAGCGCTTCATTGATCGTGTACTCTTGAGTGTAGCTCGGGCTGAGAATGACGCAGCCATGGGAAAGTTGACAGTTAAGCCTATCTAGTGACAGCCCATCATAGGCTAGCTGGGTGAGCTTGCAACTTGTACCATGTCGGAGTTTGATTTTCCCCATAGGGTTTCATTGATCGTGTACTCTTGAGTGTAGTTCGGGCTGAGAAGGTCGCAGCCATGGGAAAGTTGACAGTTAAGCCTATCTAGTGACAACCCATCATAGGCTAGCTGGGTGATCTTGCAACTTTTATCATGCCGGAGTTTGATTTTCACCATAGGGTTTCATTGATCGCTTACTCGGCAACTTGTATCAAGCAGGATTTCTACTTTCCCCTTAGCGCTTCATTGATCGTGTACTCTTGAGTGTAGCTCGGGCTGAGAAGGTCGCAGCCATGGGAAAGTTGACAGTTAAGCCTATCTAGTGACAACCCATCATAGGCTAGCTGGGTGATCTTGTAACTTGTATCATGCCGGAGTTTGATTTTCACCATAGGGTTTCATATTTGTATCGCTTACTCGGCAACTTGTATCAAGCAGGATTTCTACTTTCCCCTTAGCGCTTCATTGATCGTGTACTCTTGAGTGTAGCTCGGGCTGAGAATGACGCAGCCATGGGAAAGTTGACAGTTAAGCCTATCTAGTGACAGCCCATCATAGGCTAGCTGGGTGAGCTTGCAACATGTACCATGTCGGAGTTTGATTTTCCCCATAGGGTCTCATTGATCGTGTACTCTTGAGTGTAGCTCGGGCTGAGAAGGTCGCAGCCATGGGAAAGTTGACAGTTAAGCCTATCTAGTGACAACCCATCATAGGCTAGCTGGGTGATCTTGTAACTTGTATCATGCCGGAGTTTGATTTTCACCATAGGGTTTCATTGATCGCTTACTCGGCAACTTGTATCAAGCAGGATTTCTACTTTCCCCTTAGCGCTTCATTGATCGTGTACTCTTGAGTGTAGATCGGGCTGAGAATGACGCAGCCATGGGAAAGTTGACAGTTAAGCCTATCTAGTGACAGCCCATCATAGGCTAGCTGGGTGATCTTGCAACTTGTACCATGTCGGAGTTTGATTTTCCCCATACGGTTTCACTGATCGTGTACTCTTGAGTGTAGCTCGGGCTGAGAATTTCGCAGCCATGGGATAGTTGACAGTTAAGCCTATCTAGTGACAACCCATCATAGGCTAGCTGGGTGATCTTGCAACTTTTATCATGCCGGAGTTTGATTTTCACCATAGGGTTTCATTGATCGCTTACTCGGCAACTTGTATGAAGCAGGATTTCTACTTTCCCCTTAGCGCTTCATTGATCGTGTACTCTTGAGTGTAGCTCGGGCTGAGAATGACGCAGCCATGGGAAAGTTGACAGTTAAGCCTATCTAGTGACAGCCCATCATAGGCTAGCTGGGTGAGCTTGCAACTTGTACCATGTCGGAGTTTGATTTTCCCCATAGGGTTTCATTGATCGTGTACTCTTGAGTGTAGCACGGGCTGAGAAGGTCGCAGCCATGGGAAAGTTGACAGTTAAGCCTATCTAGTGACAACCCATCATAGGCTAGCTGGGTGATCTTGCAACTTTTATCATGCCGGAGTTTGATTTTCACCATAGGGTTTCATTGATCGCTTACTCGGCAACTTGTATGAAGCAGGATTTCTACTTTCCCCTTAGCGCTTCATTGATCTTGTACTCTTGAATGTAGCTCGGGCTGAGAATGACGCAGCCATGGGAAAGTTGACAGTTAAGCCTATCTAGTGACAGCCCATCATAGGCTAGCTGGGTGAGCTTGCAACTTGTACCATGTCGGAGTTTGATTTTCCCCATAGGGTTTCATTGATCGTGTACTCTTGAGTGTAGCTCGGGCTGAGAATGTCGCAGCCATGGGAAAGTTGACAGTTAAGCCTATCTAGTGACAACCCATCATAGGCTAGCTGGGTGATCTTGTAACTTGTATCATGCCGGAGTTTGATTTTCACCATAGGGTTTCATTGATCGCTTACTCGGCAACTTGTATGAAGCAGGATTTCTACTTTCCCCTTAGCGCTTCATTGATCGTGTACTCTTGAGTGTAGCTCGGGCTGAGAATGACGCAGCCATGGGAAAGTTGACAGTTAAGCCTATCTAGTGACAGCCCATCATAGGCTAGCTGGGTGAGCTTGCAACTTGTACCATGTCGGAGTTTGATTTTCCCCATAGGGTTTCATTGATCGTGTACTCTTGAGTGTAGCTCGGCTGAGAAGGTCGCAGCCATGGGAAAGTTGACAGTTAAGCCTATCTAGTGACAACCCATCATAGGCTAGCTGGGTGATCTTGCAACTTTTATCATGCCGGAGTTTGATTTTCACCATAGGGTTTCATTGATCGCTTACTCGGCAACTTGTATCAAGCAGGATTTCTACTTTCCCCTTAGCGCTTTATTGATCGTGTACTCTTGAATGTAGCTCGGGCTGAGAATGACGCAGCCATGGGAAAGTTGACAGTTAAGCCTATCTAGTGACAGCCCATCATAGGCTAGCTGGGTGAGCTTGCAACTTGTACCATGTCGGAGTTTGATTTTCCCCATAGGGTTTCATTGATCGTGTACTCTTGAGTGTAGCTCGGGCTGAGAAGGTCGCAGCCATGGGAAAGTTGACAGTTAAGCCTATCTAGTGACAACCCATCATAGGCTAGCTGGGTGATCTTGTAACTTGTATCATGCCGGAGTTTGATTTTCACCATAGGGTTTCATTGATCGCTTACTCGGCAACTTGTATGAAGCAGGATTTCTACTTTCCCCTTAGCGCTTCATTGATCGTGTACTCTTGAGTGTAGATCAGGCTGAGAATGACGCAGCCATGGGAAAGTTGACAGTTAAGCCTATCTAGTGACAGCCCATCATAGGCTAGCTGGGTGATCTTGCAACTTGTACCATGTCGGAGTTTGATTTTCCCCATACGGTTTCATTGATCGTGTACTCTTGAGTGTAGCTCGGGCTGAGAAGGTCGCAGCCATGGGAAAGTTGACAGTTAAGCCTATCTAGTGACAGCCCATCATAGGCTAGCTGGGTGATCTTGCAACTTGTACCATGTCGGAGTTTGATTTTCCCCATAGGGTTTCATTGATCGTGTACTCTTGAGTGTAGCTCGGGCTGAGAAGGTCGCAGCCATGGGAAAGTTGACAGTTAAGCCTATCTAGTGACAACCCATCATAGGCTAGCTGGGTGATCTTGTAACTTGTATCATGCCGGAGTTTGATTTTCACCATAGGGCTTCATTGATCGCTTACTCGGCAACTTGTATCAAGCAGGATTTCTACTTTCCCCTTAGCGCTTCATTGATCGTGTACTCTTGAGTGTAGCTCGGGCTGAGAATGACGCAGCCATGGGAAAGTTGACAGTTAAGCCTATCTAGTGACAGCCCATCATAGGCTAGCTGGGTGAGCTTGCAACTTGTACCATGTCGGAGTTTGATTTTCCCCATAGGGTTTCATTGATCGTGTACTCTTGAGTGTAGCTCGGGCTGAGAAGGTCGCAGCCATGGGAAAGTTGACAGTTAAGCCTATCTAGTGACAACCCATCATAGGCTAGCTGGGTGATCTTGTAACTTGTATCATGCCGGAGTTTGATTTTCACCATAGGGTTTCATTGATCGCTTACTCGGCAACTTGTATCAAGCAGGATTTCTACTTTCCCCTTAGCGCTTCATTGATCGTGTACTCTTGAGTGTAGCTCGGGCTGAGAATGACGCAGCCATGGGAAAGTTGACAGTTAAGCCTATCTAGTGACAGCCCATCATAGGCTAGCTGGGTGAGCTTGCAACTTGTACCATGTCGGAGTTTGATTTTCCCCATAGGGTTTCATTGATCGTGTACTCTTGAGTGTAGCTCGGGCTGAGAAGGTCGCAGCCATGGGAAAGTTGACAGTTAAGCCTATCTAGTGACAACCCATCATAGGCTAGCTGGGTGATCTTGTAACTTGTATCATGCCGGAGTTTGATTTTCACCATAGGGTTTCATTGATCGCTTACTCTGCAACTTGTATCAAGCAGGATTTCTACTTTCCCCTTAGCGCTTCATTGATCGTGTACTCTTGAGTGTAGATCGGGCTGAGAATGACGCAGCCATGGGAAAGTTGACAGTTAAGCCTATCTAGTGACAGCCCATCATAGGCTAGCTGGGTGATCTTGCAACTTGTACCATGTCGGAGTTTGATTTTCCCCATACGGTTTCATTGATCGTGTACTCTTGAGTGTAGCTCGGGCCGAGAAGGTCGCAGCCATGGGAAAGTTGACAGTTAAGCCTATCTAGTGACAGCCCATCATAGGCTAGCTGGGTGATCTTGCAACTTGTACCATGTCGGAGTTTGATTTTCCCCATAGGGTTTCATTGATCGTGTACTCTTGAGTGTAGCTCGGGCTGAGAAGGTCGCAGCCATGGGAAAGTTGACAGTTAAGCCTATCTAGTGACAACCCATCATAGGCTAGCTGGGTGATCTTGTAACTTGTATCATGCCGGAGTTTGATTTTCACCATAGGGCTTCATTGATCGCTTACTCGGCAACTTGTATCAAGCAGGATTTCTACTTTCCCCTTAGCGCTTCATTGATCGTGTACTCTTGAGTGTAGCTCGGGCTGAGAATGACGCAGCCATGGGAAAGTTGACAGTTAAGCCTATCTAGTGACAGCCCATCATAGGCTAGCTGGGTGAGCTTGCAACTTGTACCATGTCGGAGTTTGATTTTCCCCATAGGGTTTCATTGATCGTGTACTCTTGAGTGTAGCTCGGGCTGAGAAGGTCGCAGCCATGGGAAAGTTGACAGTTAAGCCTATCTAGTGACAACCCATCATAGGCTAGCTGGGTGATCTTGTAACTTGTATCATGCCGGAGTTTGATTTTCACCATAGGGTTTCATTGATCGCTTACTCGGCAACTTGTATGAAGCAGGATTTCTACTTTCCCCTTAGCGCTTCATTGATCGTGTACTCTTGAGTGTAGCTCGGGCTGAGAATGACGCAGCCATGGGAAAGTTGACAGTTAAGCCTATCTAGTGACAGCCCATCATAGGCTAGCTGGGTGAGCTTGCAACTTGTACCATGTCGGAGTTTGATTTTCCCCATAGGGTTTCATTGATCGTGTACTCTTGAGTGTAGCTCGGGCTGAGAAGGTCGCAGCCATGGGAAAGTTGACAGTTAAGCCTATCTAGTGACAACCCATCATAGGCTAGCTGGGTGATCTTGTAACTTGTATCATGCCGGAGTTTGATTTTCACCATAGGGTTTCATTGATCGCTTACTCGGCAACTTGTATCAAGCAGGATTTCTACTTTCCCCTTAGCGCTTCATTGATCGTGTACTCTTGAGTGTAGATCGGGCTGAGAATGACGCAGCCATGGGAAAGTTGACAGTTAAGCCTATCTAGTGACAGCCCATCATAGGCTAGCTGGGTGATCTTGCAACTTGTACCATGTCGGAGTTTGATTTTCCCCATACGGTTTCATTGATCGTGTACTCTTGAGTGTAGCTCGGGCTGAGAAGGTCGCAGCCATGGGAAAGTTGACAGTTAAGCCTATCTAGTGACAACCCATCATAGGCTAGCTGGGTGATCTTGTAACTTGTATCATGCCGGAGTTTGATTTTCACCATAGGGTTTCATTGATCGCTTACTCGGCAACTTGTATCAAGCAGGATTTCTACTTTCCCCTTAGCGCTTCATTGATCGTGTACTCTTGAGTGTAGCTCGGGCTGAGAATGACGCAGCCATGGGAAAGTTGACAGTTAAGCCTATCTAGTGACAGCCCATCATAGGCTAGCTGGGTGAGCTTGCAACTTGTACCATGTCGGAGTTTGATTTTCCCCATAGGGTTTCATTGATCGTGTACTCTTGAGTGTAGCTCGGGCTGAGAAGGTCGCAGCCATGGGAAAGTTGACAGTTAAGCCTATCTAGTGACAACCCATCATAGGCTAGCTGGGTGATCTTGTAACTTGTATCATGCCGGAGTTTGATTTTCACCATAGGGTTTCATTGATCGCTTACTCGGCAACTTGTATCAAGCAGGATTTCTACTTTCCCCTTAGCGCTTCATTGATCGTGTACTCTTGAGTGTAGATCGGGCTGAGAATGACGCAGCCATGGGAAAGTTGACAGTTAAGCCTATCTAGTGACAGCCCATCATAGGCTAGCTGGGTGATCTTTCAACTTGTACCATGTCGGAGTTTGATTTTCCCCATACAGTTTCACTGATCGTGTACTCTTGAGTGTAGCTCGGGCTGAGAAGGTCGCAGCCATGGGAAAGTTGACAGTTAAGCCTATCTAGTGACAACCCATCATAGGCTAGCTGGGTGATCTTGCAACTTTTATCATGCCGGAGTTTGATTTTCACCATAGGGTTTCATTGATCGCTTACTCGGCAACTTGTATGAAGCAGGATTTCTACTTTCCCCTTAGCGCTTCATTGATCGTGTACTCTTGAGTGTAGCTCGGGCTGAGAATGACGCAGCCATGGGAAAGTTGACAGTTAAGCCTATCTAGTGACAGCCCATCATAGGCTAGCTGGGTGAGCTTGCAACTTGTACCATGTCGGAGTTTGATTTTCCCCATAGGGTTTAATTGATCGTGTACTCTTGAGTGTAGTTCGGGCTGAGAAGGTCGCAGCCATGGGAAAGTTGACAGTTAAGCCTATCTAGTGACAACCCATCATAGGCTAGCTGGGTGATCTTGCAACTTTTATCATGCCGGAGTTTGATTTTCACCATAGGGTTTCATTGATCGCTTACTCGGCAACTTGTATCAAGCAGGATTTCTACTTTCCCCTTAGCGCTTCATTGATCGTGTACTCTTGAGTGTAGCTCGGGCTGAGAAGGTCGCAGCCATGGGAAAGTTGACAGTTAAGCCTATCTAGTGACAACCCATCATAGGCTAGCTGGGTGATCTTGTAACTTGTATCATGCCGGAGTTTGATTTTCACCATAGGGTTTCATTGATCGCTTACTCGGCAACTTGTATCAAGCAGGATTTCTACTTTCCCCTTAGCGCTTCATTGATCGTGTACTCTTGAGTGTAGCTCGGGCTGAGAATGACGCAGCCATGGGAAAGTTGACAGTTAAGCCTATCTAGTGACAGCCCATCATAGGCTAGCTGGGTGAGCTTGCAACATGTACCATGTCGGAGTTTGATTTTCCCCATAGGGTCTCATTGATCGTGTACTCTTGAGTGTAGCTCGGGCTGAGAAGGTCGCAGCCATGGGAAAGTTGACAGTTAAGCCTATCTAGTGACAACCCATCATAGGCTAGCTGGGTGATCTTGTAACTTGTATCATGCCGGAGTTTGATTTTCACCATAGGGTTTCATTGATCGCTTACTCGGCAACTTGTATCAAGCAGGATTTCTACTTTCCCCTTAGCGCTTCATTGATCGTGTACTCTTGAGTGTAGATCGGGCTGAGAATGACGCAGCCATGGGAAAGTTGACAGTTAAGCCTATCTAGTGACAGCCCATCATAGGCTAGCTGGGTGATCTTGCAACTTGTACCATGTCGGAGTTTGATTTTCCCCATACGGTTTCACTGATCGTGTACTCTTGAGTGTAGCTCGGACTGAGAATTTCGCAGCCATGGGATAGTTGACAGTTAAGCCTATCTAGTGACAACCCATCATAGGCTAGCTGGGTGATCTTGCAACTTTTATCATGCCGGAGTTTGATTTTCACCATAGGGTTTCATTGATCGCTTACTCGGCAACTTGTATGAAGCAGGATTTCTACTTTCCCCTTAGCGCTTCATTGATCGTGTACTCTTGAGTGTAGCTCGGGCTGAGAATGACGCAGCCATGGGAAAGTTGACAGTTAAGCCTATCTAGTGACAGCCCATCATAGGCTAGCTGGGTGAGCTTGCAACTTGTACCATGTCGGAGTTTGATTTTCCCCATAGGGTTTCATTGATCGTGTACTCTTGAGTGTAGCACGGGCTGAGAAGGTCGCAGCCATGGGAAAGTTGACAGTTAAGCCTATCTAGTGACAACCCATCATAGGCTAGCTGGGTGATCTTGCAACTTTTATCATGCCGGAGTTTGATTTTCACCATAGGGTTTCATTGATCGCTTACTCGGCAACTTGTATGAAGCAGGATTTCTACTTTCCCCTTAGCGCTTCATTGATCTTGTACTCTTGAATGTAGCTCGGGCTGAGAATGACGCAGCCATGGGAAAGTTGACAGTTAAGCCTATCTAGTGACAGCCCATCATAGGCTAGCTGGGTGAGCTTGCAACTTGTACCATGTCGGAGTTTGATTTTCCCCATAGGGTTTCATTGATCGTGTACTCTTGAGTGTAGCTCGGGCTGAGAAGGTCGCAGCCATGGGAAAGTTGACAGTTAAGCCTATCTAGTGACAACCCATCATAGGCTAGCTGGGTGATCTTGTAACTTGTATCATGCCGGAGTTTGATTTTCACCATAGGGTTTCATTGATCGCTTACTCGGCAACTTGTATGAAGCAGGATTTCTACTTTCCCCTTAGCGCTTCATTGATCGTGTACTCTTGAGTGTAGCTCGGGCTGAGAATGACGCAGCCATGGGAAAGTTGACAGTTAAGCCTATCTAGTGACAGCCCATCATAGGCTAGCTGGGTGAGCTTGCAACTTGTACCATGTCGGAGTTTGATTTTCCCCATAGGGTTTCATTGATCGTGTACTCTTGAGTGTAGCTCGGGCTGAGAAGGTCGCAGCCATGGGAAAGTTGACAGTTAAGCCTATCTAGTGACAACCCATCATAGGCTAGCTGGGTGATCTTGCAACTTTTATCATGCCGGAGTTTGATTTTCACCATAGGGTTTCATTGATCGCTTACTCGGCAACTTGTATCAAGCAGGATTTCTACTTTCCCCTTAGCGCTTCATTGATCGTGTACTCTTGAATGTAGCTCGGGCTGAGAAT